>NC_056728.1:1941244080-1941279080 GCF_019279795.1 Protopterus annectens
TCAATTAAAAAGGGAGACACTGAGCCTTTCAATGCTGTAGTACAGAATTTAATACAGCCTGTACTACATAGCCTTTTTTAGTTAATGAGACACCCAGATATTTCATGGATATAACTTTCCTGTTAAAATTGTATCAGTGTTTAAAATCAGGAGATGGATAAAATGTATTTAAGACCAGGAAATTTGTGGAGTTAGCTTTATAACCAGAAATATTTCCTGCTTCAGTAAAGTCTCCCATACTACTGGAACCTGAAATACTTCCTGCTTCAGGATAGTCTCCCATAGCACTGGAACTGAATCATAGGGATACAACAGAAGCAACAAAAGATAATCACAAACTCCTCCAAGCAGACATGGATGCCTTCTCGTGTTGTTGCAAAAGTCACTACACACATGTTATCTTGCAACTCTATAACCAACTGACCATTTGCTAATATAAATGAGCTTTAGACCAGTTGGCATTCTTTCTACACTTCCTGCAGGTTATTTACAGTTTTAGAAAAGTACCTGACCCCTATCACTGTGGCTGATGAGCCAAAATATAAGGATGGAAGGATTTTTATAAGTGAGGCCAGGAGTTTAAATCTCCTAAATATTTTATATAGGTACGTTCATTTCACTTTATCAAAGAACTTGTCCACATCCAATGACATAGCCACCCAGGACTGTGTATTTTTATGTCCTGAATCAATACATTGCCCATACCTTTAAATATTTTCCCACATATTTCTACCATGCACAAATGGATGAAGGCTGAAAGATATGTTGAGAGAAGCTTTGCCCAAAACATAATAAACAGTTTAGAATCCATATTTATAAGGATGATAGGATGATAACTGTCTGAAAAACAAGGAGTCTTTACCTAGTTTTAAAATATGAAGTAAAAGAAAGTTTTCAGGATAACAGGATATGGAGTGGTATACATGGGGAGTTCATTCTCAAAGCAGTCTGTCCCATCAGGTAGAAGTGCTTTATACCCCTCTGTTGGGATACCGTGCATGTCTGGTACTTCATTAGCTTTAGCCCTAGAAGGAGCATTATCGAGTTCTTCTTTAGCTATAGTCTCACTAATGACATATCTAGTCTTATCATACAAAGAAGTGAGATTAGTGCAAAGATTTGTCTTTTGTTTAGGTCAAGTTGGAGTACAGTGGTCTCCTGCAATTGATTAAAAGACATAAGTGCTGTCCATCAGTTAAAGACAGATGCCATTTGAAGCAAGCAATTTCAGAGGAGGGACTGCAAACTAAAACACTTTAGCTTTCATCTTAAAGTACTAATTGAGTACAGACCAGCAGGGCACCTTGCAATAAAGTAAAAGTCTCTCCAATGCAATGCATGTTTTAATATCAATAATGGTCTCTGAACTCTTTTAATTGATTCCGTAGTTGAGTACTGTTAGATGAAGGAAGGTTCACTTTCAACTGATGACGCTGATGCCGAAGCAGGCAGAACTCTTTTTTTCAGTCTTCCACACAGCATCAGTACAAGTTTGCAAACTAGCATGAATGTAGCATTTAAATTATGTCCCAAAGGATATGCAGAGATTAATGCACACCACTATGTGCCTCTAGAAAACCCAGCAGCCAGGTAGGTAGTAGAAATGCAGATACTGAATGTAATAAGTCACGAGTCTTTAGGTTCTCAGAGGAAGGGGTTCTAGCGGGACTAAGTACATTAACAGAACTGTATGATTGTATAATGGGTTCTGATATACCTTAAATTCCCTAACATATTCCCTCTGGTCTTGTGAAAACAAATATACAAAATATCCAGCTAAAGATGTTGTGCCCAGTTGAATAGTATATGAAAGCTTTGGGCCTAGGAGTGGAATTGCTCCCCAAGTTCTTAAGCTGCATTTCTCTGGACCAGGACCCAATCAGTTTTCTTATCATAGAGATATGTGTTTTCATACAGGTGTTTGTATATGATGGGGCATTTATACAGTGTGCATCTTCTGCAGTAATCAGGCTTCCTTTCAACCTTATCATAAATAGCACCTAGTAAGGGATAAACTTCTTTTGCCCTCATCTCCAGATGCTTGTAAATGGCCTCTAAATTGCACAGCTGCTTTCCTGTTCAAAACATCAGCCTGAACACCGAACCATTAACCTGAGAAAAAGTACCTAATAGGTTCATAGGTGTACACTAGGCCAACAGCCCTGGACCCTTTACAAGCCTAGCCAATAGAAGTGCCCTGGCATCATGCCACCATCAGTTCCCGGTGCCTCTATCAAGTAGAGCCACTGGAGTGATCCCCGGAGTGAACTTTCTATTTCTTATCCACTCATCAAAATTTCTCTTGAAAAGGGCCAGTGAGGTGCTCTGCTTGACACGTATGGGAAGTATATTCAAGACCATGGGCAGTCTCTGCATTATGAACCTGTCCTTCCTGCATGTTCTGTTGATTGTGTTAATGACGTTGAGGTCCCTGGAGTGTGTATAATGTGTGCAGTGCTTGGATACTTCTTCAACAGAGAGCAATCACTCCCCTTTTTCTCCACAGTATAAGCACTGCAGAGGTGATGCGCTGTTATTCACACCTAAAATGTAAAACATTGTAGAAGAACTTTATCTGGAGTATATGCTACCTCAGCCATGAGTACAGCTTGGAACCCTTGACTGGTGAGTGCAGATCATTAATGTCCATTAATGTCAAGACACAGTGCCTTTATTCACTCAGAACTCCCAAACAGCATTAACCCCAAGTCCAGTGACAGCACAGCAGCCGATGGCTAACATATACAATAATTCTGCTTAACAGTTCTTATACTCATATTATAATGTCACAACAGGAATGAGACAACATGGCACAGTGCTACCCAAAACATTTAAACACCAAAAAAAAAAAAAAAAAAAAATAGAAATAACATTCACACAAAAAACAGCATAACCCATGCAATGTAAAAACTATGTACAGAATAGATTGTGACCTCCAAGGCAAAAAAAAAAAAAAAAAAAAAAAACAATCCATCTCTCACCTCCATCTAGTAGATATGCTTGAGTACAGAACAGTTCAAAAACACATCAAGCTTTAAAGGTCTCCTGCCACATCAAGGATCCAGGTGTTATTGTTGTCATTAAGTCTTGCTCTAAGGGTAAACATACCATATAGCTTTTCTTTTCCTTTAAGCAGTATTTTGCCTTTTCTTTATTTTAAGTTCGACCAAGATGAATTGGATAGAATGCGTCTTCAGTCATCTAACAGGAACCCCACACACACACACACACACACACACATACACATTTCTGTTTTTGCGTTCTAGTTAACATTTTTATTTTAACAATGTAATTATATTCAATAACTGAGCCACTTCTTCCTTCACAACAGTAATCTAAAGTTTTGCAATATATCTGCCAAAAACAATTTCCCATTAACCAAAATTTCATTACATCTTTCATTCCAAACAACTCTTATTACATAAAATAATGTTTATCTACTCTTCTCACATTATTTTGTCTTCTTCTTATAATATCCATTCAGAATCATATTCTTAGCTGTATTGTTCATGTCATTTGTACAAATTAAACACAGTGTTTTAACTTTCTTTTTATATGGCATATTCCCCTTTACTTGTAACTTATTTATTACCAGTCTTCATATGTAATCCTGACGCTCTACTGTCTTGGTAAACCACTTTTTCCTTACTTTAATAACAGTAACTTCTTCAGGTAAAATTTCCAATGGTTTTACATAGTATTGTTTCATGGCATTATTATACCACATTCTTCTGTCTTTCTCTGTGTCAACATGTTTTATTTTCTATGTTCTTAGTTTTTTCTTGATAGTTTTTAATTTCTTCATTTAAATGTTTTTTTTTTCTCTTTTTCTTATTCTCATCATCTTCCAGAACTTTTTATACTTATATTTAAACATTTGTCACTACTAATTTCATATTCTGTTCCTTTACCCACACAAGTATAAAAAGTAGAGTAAACAACTGGATTTGGTAATCCCAGTCACCCTTCAACTTCATTATTTACAGCACACTTCTTTTTAGTGGGTTTAATCTTGAACCCCTTATGAAAAAAAGAACAAATTGCACAATTTCTTTTTGATATTTTTCTGGGATCATGTAAACATTTAACACATTATTTTCCCCATTAATACAGAATTTAGCAGATAAACCTTTTCCTGAATGCTAATTTAAATGTCCACAAAAGACATTTTTTCATTTCTTTTATCAAACCCTCCCACTGTATCATAACTAGATTATTTTCTCAAATTTTATCCCTAGCAAAGACACTTCACTCACTGAAAAATACACACCCCCAGTTTTCACCACATCATCCAGACCCTTACTTTTATCTTTTTTCAAGGTCATTCCTATTTCCTTTAAATATCCATTCAGACAAACATTTCCCTCATCCATATTTTGTTCTTGGCAACTACAGCTATATTATCTGACTATGTCAAAACTACTGGAATCACCATCTCCTTTTGCATCACCTGTCTAGCATCTTTCATTTTATAAACTAATCCACTCACTATAACATTTATTACCAATGCAAAATACATTCCACTTATGGGGCATCCTTGCCTCACACCACAGTTCATACATATGTCTTTACTCAGCCACCCCTTCACTAACACTCTCAATCTATTATTTTGATATGCTGACATACACACACTCCTAATTCACTTACCTGTTCCATACTTTTCTATAACAATCCACAAAGCATCATGTCACACTGTTTCAGATGCCTTGCTATTATCAAGTACCATAAGTTTTGCATCCTCCATTTTACTTATAATATCATCCACAATTTCTTTCACAATCAATAACAATTCTTGACATCCTTTCCAATTTATGCCGTACAAA
The DNA here is from genome assembly GCF_019279795.1 of Protopterus annectens. Classification (NCBI taxonomy): domain Eukaryota; kingdom Metazoa; phylum Chordata; order Ceratodontiformes; family Protopteridae; genus Protopterus; species Protopterus annectens. The sequence goes on from NC_056728.1 coordinate 1,941,248,904, forward strand.
CTTTCACCATAATGCCGCTCATCCTTACTCTATTTCTATATTATTCTCATAAAAAAACTTATAATCTGTGTTATTTAGTGTGGTTCTCCAGTTTTTTTATTCATTCTTCTCATCTTTCTTCCATATAAATTTTAATATCCTAGTACATAACTTTTCATGAACAAATCCTACAATTTGTCATTCATTCAGTTGTTGTTGTGTCTTTTGGCTTTTCCATTCATTCAGTACATTTACAAAATACTCTTTGTCAATCCATTAATTTATTGCACGTTCCATGCCTTATACCATCTTAACCTGATACTGAATAAACATTTACTTTCCTAAATACTTCATCCAGTTCACTTATAGTAATATCTTTTTCAAATTCTGCCTTAACTTATTCTGGATTTTTTTTTTTTACTTTCTATTCTCTCTCGTTTTTACTCATAAACATATTTTCCACATGCTGTACTTCAATGGTCATAATTTGCTCCTGTGTTCTTTTTACTGCTCCTTTTATATTTTTCATTTCCTCCAATATATTAATATCCTCTTTATTGTTTTACCCAAATATGCAGATACCTCCTCCCTTGTAACTAATATCTCTGTCTTTTATATATTTCTTTTTCCATATCTTAATACTGTATGTGCTTGTGTTATTCTTTAAATTCTCTAATACTTTCTATACATTTTTCCCATTTTTCACTTTCTGTTCCTTTCTTACATCATCCTACCATTGAAAAATCTCTTTTTATTTATTTATGTATTTATCATTTGTTGAACAGGTTAGTCCCTCTAGGTTAGTAGAGTCTTTTCAGAGGAAACCCAAGGTGGTATTTATACCAGTAGGGGAAATTAGCCAGAGCATCAGGGAATTTCCCAGACTCATTTGGTATGTACTCACCCTGCTCGTAGTGCAATGGCTGCTTGAAGGCACAGAGGCAAACTCCAGTGCTGTTGTTGATGTTAGAGATGCTGTACAAGATTCAGAGGATTTGTTTCAGCAAAATCTCTTCTCTGAATCTGAGAGTGGAAGATCATTAAATGAAGGATCCAAAATTATACATTTTATGTTGGGAGGGCTGTGATATGATTTGTTAAGTGAAATGAGGTTCCAGAATTAGCCAGAATGAGCCTAAAAAAGGAAAGGAGGTTTGAGGGGAAGACATCATGGGAAAAATACAGAAGGAGGAAGCAGAGTCTATCCTGAAGGGAGATATTAAGGAGAAGAAATCCTTTGCAGAGGCAATAACATAAAGAGGAGAAAAGATAGCAGATCAAAACAAAGTTGAAATAAACACAAAGAGGAAGAATGTTGTAAGAAATCAAAATAAATAAGAGAAAGAAATGAACAGTTATGAAGGTTTGGACAACTTAATGATTCCATTTGGGAAAAGGCTCAAGAGATAAGAATATTTATTCTTATTAACCAAAAGATATTTTGTGACATTATATTTGAGACTTGATATGCTATGGAAAATTTTCTAGGAAAATATGAAAAGAAAAAGAACTGTAATACTTGGAACTTATCTGTGGTCAAAGCACATGGGAACTAAAAACATATATATATATATATATATATATATATATATATATATATATACAGTTTCAAACCGAAGCAGATAAACAGACTTTGAAAAGATGTTTAAGTAAAATATGTAAAGAAGTTAAGAACGTTATTAAAGTTTATCACAACAGAGACTTACGGACTGGTGGATACCATCAAATTAGATGACAATAAAGTGCCGAGAATTCATAACCAGAAGACAGAAAGTGCTATGAATTAATAAAAAGCTAGCAAAAAATGACAAGAATTAATAATCATCTGGCAAAATGTGGTGAAAATTAATAAGCAACTGACAAGAATTAATAACTTTTCTGGCAAAAAGTGTCAAAAGTTAATAAGTAAATGGCAAAAAGTGCCAAGAAAAGTTAAACAAACAGCTGGCAATTATTGCTAAGAATTAATAAGCAGCTGGCAAAAAGTATTGAGAATTAGCCAGCTGGCAAGTATTGTTTGGAATTAATAACTAGCTGGCACGTATTGCTGATAATTAGGGTCTATATTAGAAGACCAAAGTTTTAAATATTCAAACACCATATGGGCCACATCATATGAACGAATATTAAAAACCTTGCAAGTGTGAATGGAGATCGCTATAGGGAATTCTTCCCTTTACTTCAAACGTAGTGTGATCTCTGAGTTGGTATATTTAAGTGGTGGGGGTGTGGGGGCGCAGGGTGGCTTGCCCCCTGCTCACAGCGATCAGGTAGGTTTTTCTTTTATTTTTACGTTTTGTATTTTGCTTTCGAGGTTTTACAACTTTGCTTATATGGTATCAACCATATGGTATTTGAAGTTGTAAAACCTCGATCTTATAATATAGACCCAATAATTAGTAACCAGCTGGAAAAAAGTATTGAGAATTAACCATCTGGCAAGTATTGCTGAGAATTAATAACAAGCTACCAACATGTGCTGAAAATTAATAACCGGTTGGCAAAAAGTGCAAAGAATAAACCAGATGGCAAGTATTACTAAGTATTAATAACCAGATGGCAAGTATTGCTGAGAATTAATAACCAGGTGGCCAAAAAAGTGCTGAGAATTAATAAACAGCTTGATAAATTTAATTTTGGAACAGGTGCAAAATGCCTTATTTCTCTGAAGGTATGTTTCAATTATTCAACTGAGAAGCACTGAAATGAAAGCTGTATAAATATTGTCAACCAAATCTATGTAGTATGAAAAGTGAAATTGGTTAAATGGTAATGCCTTATGAATATAAAAATGAAAAGAACAGCTTCCAATTTCAAATCATAGGAATGAAGTAAACTTTCATAATATTCTGAGATAGAACTTAAGAGAACCTAGCAATGGTAAAGTAATATACAGCAGAAGTCACATGGTCCCAGGTATACACACAGACACACACATATATATGTATATGTATATGTATGTATATATATATATATATATATATATATATATATATATATATATTAAAAACAGTTAATGCTGTCATAGAGACATAGCAGCCAAACATCTGTACAAATATATAGAATTTTCTTTTCCCATTTTTGTCCAATTAGATTATCCATAATCACTTGAACTTACGTTATCTAACAGCTTCCCTTTTTTCCAGTGATCCTTCACTGTTTTAGAGGACAAGACTGTTCACAAGCTCATTTCAAATAATTTCTGCCAGTTGTTTTATCACTTTTGTAATATATGAATAACTCTTACCTATTCGGCTTTAAATAAAAACTGAAGCTGTATAACCATAACATTTACCAGTTAGCAGTATATCCATAAATCATATTATTATACCTAGTATTCAGTATAATCACTTTAAATTCATACAGAGTTATTTGATCCTTAATTAATGCTCCTATATGTATCATTAGCTTGCTTCTCATCTAATATAAATCTATTTATTTCCACCTCTTATTTATCATCCACAGAACTACTTTCCTACTGATATTGCATTAGGACAATACCAAGTGTTGTACCACACTCTTACATTCCACAAGGTGCCATGTCTTTATTCAAATTTTCTCAGTCCAAAAATATAATCCTGTCTTCATGTTCACTATTAATCCAATCTCTCACTGTATTCCTCTCACATTGTGAAACCATGCAGAGTGTCTCTGTAGTTATCAATCATTCTGTTACTCTTGTAACTGTTCTTGTCCAGAACCTGATCCTCACAAAATCCACATTCTTTATTTTCCCTTCCTGCATAATTCAGTCAGATGTCATCCTCTAACTTATTCATGCTTCTATATGACCCCTTATTTCACACTTACCTCCTGTGAGCACCCTGACCAGATACATGGAAACAAATGGTTTTACCAAACACATTTAAATTTACTTTACCCACTTTATGAAAAGTAAACACAACTATTATGTCCTGCTATTGCATGTCATTTTTTTCCATTTAGTACTTCTTTATTATACTCAGACCCATTCAAAGTAACATATATCATACTGTCACAAACTTCTTTTTCATTACTTTCAATTTATATTCTATAAATGCTATAATTATTTATCCCTTCTCACCAGATTTCCTAAATATCCATTATCCTCCAAATTTATATTCTTTTATATATACCTTGTGAAGAAATTAGACACTGTCATTTGTGCTAGCATGTATGGCTAAAGTTTTTGTACATAATTTCAGATTAAACTGGGTAATCTATGCCAACATGACTAGCTATGATATTGTAAATAAATTTTTACATGCTGATTTGTAATCTGTTTGTATAGAATGTTTTAAAGACTTGAACAGTGTTCCTTTACATTTCTAACTGTGCATATTTGATAAGAAGATTCTAAATGCAGGCTGTCTCAGAATCAGCTGATCTGCAGATGATGTCATTGGAATGCTGACATTTGCAATGTGTTACTGTCAGAGGCTGAAAGAAAGGGAGGAACGTTAGTAATCAGCTGTTGGTTGATTTTCAAAATATGAAATGAAAATTAGAACTGTAACAGTCATGGCAGTTAAGCTAGACTATAAAAGAGCCTGCTGAAGACAGTTGTTGTCAGTTAACAGCCAGTTACATTTGTCAGTTGAAGTTGATCACAGTTGTAGTATGCAGTGGATACCCAAAAGAACTCACCAAGAACTGTAAACCTGCCTTTGCTTTGTTGTAATAATTTAGTTTAGATCTGGGACAGTGTTCTTTCGTCAGGAAAATTATAACTAATCAGCAAATAGTTTTTCTAAATGTTGGATTTATATCCTAAAGTATTGATTTCATTTTCCTGGTGATTTAGTTCTGTTTGTTTATTGGAAATTATTGTTTTATATTTTTAACAATTTTGCTCGTTATTAAATATTTTTATTAACTTACATTATGACTGGTCAATCAGTGTTTTCTTTAGTGATTTGAGAATGCTTATACCTGATTTGATAATTCCTGGGGCCATTCTGAAAGCCTGGCTGCTTTAGGTCATTTCCTATCTTCTTCTTCTTCTTTCGGCTTTTCCCAGTTAGGGGTCACCACAGTGGATCGCCTGTCTGCTCATGACTGGCAGTGGAGTTTTACAGTGTCGAATAGCCACCTGGCGCCCAACCATCCACAGAAGGCACACACATGTACGCACTCACACCTAGGGCCAATTTACAGTGTCCAATCCACCTACAGCATGTCTTTGGGATGTAGGAGGAAACTGGACCACCGGGAGGAAACCCACGCGACCACAGAGAGGCCATGCAGATTCCACACAGAAGGCACTCCAGCCAAGGATCAAACCGGAGAACCTCTTGCTGTGAGGTGGCAATGCTAATCATTGCACCACTGTAGCCGCCCGCTTTAGGTAATTTCCTATAATTTGTTTTAATATATAATTTGCATAATTAGACATCCTTTTAAAAGGGTAGACCCTCTGATTGGTGGTAGCTTGTTACTGTATTATTTTGGGGAAGGGGCATAGCTGGAAATCTGTATCAGTCTTTAACAGAAGTGTTTGGATGTGTGAGATATAATTTATTTAAGTGTGAGTATATCAGAGGTCTTAAACTGGGACACATTGCTCTGAAGTGTGTAGTAAGGATTTACGTTAAGGGTGGACAGAAGTATACAGTAAAGTCCCAGGTTATAGAACATGTTCCTATTGTGCTCTTAGAGGAAATTGTGAAATATTATTGCTGTTTAAGTCTCACACTGAAGTCAGTAGTGAGGATTGAAATTCCTTAGTTACTGACCCAGGATAGTGGGGAACATCACATTATTGCTGTTAGTCCAGTGGGATATTGACCAGACATCACATTAATTGGCTGCAGTGGTGCGCAATTTTTAATTGGACTTCAGTAGCCTGTGGGTAGTTGTCATATGGTGTACACTCTCGACAGCCACAAAGTAAACATAAAGAATCTCAGTTCATTACAGTTTTATTTATTTTTAGTTAGTTCATCAGGGACAGCAGGCAAAGATGTCAGCAGAAGACTATAGTAAGCGGACAAAGAACCAGCTGGCCACGGAGTGTGAAGCCAGAGGACTGGTGCATGCCATCCTGAATAAGGTAGCAATGAGTTCAGCATTAGTTGTAGCTTTAGCTCAGACCAGCTATTCGGAGGATATCCGATTTGGTACTGGGGTTGTGCAGCCTGCCGAGACTGGACAGTCCACATTTTCTTCAGAGGACCTGAGAATCCATCTGGAGTTAAGAAGAGTGGAACTGGAGGCTGAAGAATGGGAGAGACAGCATCAATATGCACTAGAGCCCAAATGTCCTGAACTGGAATTTGACCAAGACAAACACAAGAGCCAAGTCCCAGCCACTGATAAAGGGAACTGCCAAATAAACACCAAAAATCCAAAGCATAAAAATTGGCAGGAACACCACAGCTTCACACAGTGAAAGTATTTATTTGTAAAAGTGGACCAGATAAGTGCTTTCACATTGTAAAACCAACGCTTCTTCAGATCATCATGATCTGAAGAAGCAATGGTTTTACAATGTGAAAGCACTTATCTGGTCAATTTTTACAAATAAATACCTTTACTGTGTGAAGCTGTGATATTCCTGCTAAATGTTATACTTTGGAACTGGAATTAGCAGAGAAACTGCACCTGGAGGCCAAACGACTGGAGGTTGAGAAGAAACAGCAGCAATATGAGCTGGAGGCCAAATGTCTTGAACTAGAATCAGCAGAGAAACTCAGGTGTTCAGAATCCAAGGAAAATGAGAGACAACACTGGCATGAATTCAAGTTTCTTACTCTTCAAGAAGGACATGGAAGCAATTGGGAAGAGAATAACCAGATCCCAGAAGCTGCAAAGGTCAGTAAGATGTTTCCTCAATACAAGGATGGGAATGACTTTGTTAGTTTTATTCATATATTTGCTGACTGTGAGCTCTGGGTTCAGATCCTGACTCCCTTACCCCATGATAAAGCTGTTCAGGCTATGTCAAAACTGCTTGGTGCAGATTGTTTGAATTATGTTAAAGTTAAAAACTGTCTTCTTGATTGTTTTATACTGACATCTGAAGCTTGTAGAAAAAAAAAAGTTTTGTGAACATAGACAAAAGGCAGATGAAAGTGTACATGACTATATTGCTGATTTAAGTACTTACTTTCACAGATGGGTGAGTGGGTGTCAGGTCACCACTTTTGAGGGACTGACAGACCTTTTGTGAAGGCATAAACCCTCAATTCTTTGCATGATGATAATATAATCTGGTTAGCAGACAGAGAGTGTAACTGTATGGAGGAGTTGGGGAGAAAAGGGAATCTCTACTTAACAGGAAGAGCACCAGTGTATAAGAAAGGTATACCCAGTGCTGCATATGGACATAAGGGAACCATGGGAGCCAGTCTAAACCACTCCAACAGAGTATACAAGTAACAGGGGAAACTACTAGTCCAAGTGCATGGTTAGGGGTTAGATGTTACAAATATAACCATAAAGGACACATAGCAGTCAAATGTCCATCAAGGCAAGGTGAGAAACAAAAGGTGAGGGAACCAGCAAGTGGAGATGACAAACAGTCTGTCTTTAAAATGTATTGTCTATATTAGTAGATTGTAAACAGGTTACTGCTAAGAGAGGCACAGTTTCTTATATAACCATTGTGTGACCTGCATTGGTTAGATAAGAGCAGTACTTGCTTGGACAGTCTAGTCCAGTCAGAGCTTTGGTAGGTACCCCATTCCAAATACCGTTGGCTAGGGTTTATCTTGACTGGGAGGGTGGAAGAGAAAGCAAGCATGTAGGTGTGTTTGAGGAAACTCCTGCAGATGTCCTGATAGGGAATGACTTGGATGACTTGGATAATGCAGTATCTTGTGTACATGCAGTGACACTCAGTCAAGCTTGGAGACAGGCATGTAGGTCCGTTAGCCAAGGGTAGACCCAGAGAGATCTCATACCTGAAGTTGGGACTAGTGTGTGGCTGTTTAAGAGAAGGCACTATTCTGTAGCACTAAGTCTGAAAGTGAGCCACAGCTGCTGGTAGGTACTGATGTTTCCTTGGGCACTGTGACTGCAAGGATGGAGGTGAGTGATACTACCCACATTGATGGTGAGGCACAACTGTTGGACATTACTAGGCTTCCTGCAGAAGGAGAGCTTGTGTTTGAGGATATTCCAGCAGATGTCCTGATAGGTAATGACTTTGATGATGCAGTGTCTTGTGTGCATGCAGTGACACATGGTCAGGCTTAGAGAATGGCATATAGGTCTTGTAGCCTAGGGAAGACCCAGACAGATCTCATACCTGAAGCTGGGATTGGTGAAGTGGCTGTTTCAGAGAAGGAGCTATGATGTAGCAGTAAGCCTGAAAGTGAGCCACCACTGCTGGGAGGTACTGATATTCCCTTGGGCACTGTGACTGCAAGGATGGAGATGAGTGATAGTACCCAGACTGACAGTAAGGCACACCTTTTGGAAGTTACTAGGATTTCAGCAGAAGGGGAGCTTGTGAGGGTCACAGATGTAGAGCTGAGACAGGCTCAACTTGATGGCTAATGAAGCACCTGAGGCTAAAGGAAGAGGGGGGTCTGTACACTGGAACAAAGGTTTATTGTATAAGAAGTGGACTCCTAAGGGAGGGCTGGAAAGTGAGGTAGTATGGGAGTTGGCAGAGCTTACTGTCTGCCACTTTAGTTATAGTCCCTGATATTCCTTGTGCAGGTGATATTGAGGCAGAGAAGGAAGGCTTGCTGTGTCAAGAGTGGACTCCTAAGGGAGGGCTGGAAGGTGATGTGGTATGGCAGTTGGTAGTGCCTAGAGTCTACCATCTGCCACTTCTAGCTTAAATAGTTAATATTCCTTTTGCAGGTGATATTGATGTAGAAAAGGTTGCACATGATTTGCTAGAAATTTTCGACAAGGTAGATGTTCCAAGGGATATATTGACTGTCCAAGGTGCCAACTTCATGTCAAACCTGCTGACTTGTTTGTAGAGACATTGTGAGGTGAAACATTTAAATAACACCTCTACCATCCCCAGACTAATGGCCTTGTGGAGAAGTTAAACTCTACATTAAAGAATATGCTATGGGCATTTTCAGACCAGTTTAAAAGGGCATAGTTAACTATTATACTCCGTACATATCAGCTGGTATGGCACAGGTCAATTACTTAGGTTAGAAAGTGGGAAGTAGTAAGATTAGGCTAAAAGCTGTAAAAGGTGTTCAAGCGTGGCCAGTCCCTGTTAATAAAGAGCAAATGAGAGCATTTATAGGGAAAGCGGGGTACTGTGGAAAATTTGAGCCCAGCTATGGTGCAGTAGATACACCCATTACTAACTCAACTAGGAAAAATAAACTGGATAGGGTAGTGTGGAACACAGATTGTGAACACACATTCCAAAAACATAAAGAGATTTTGGGAGGACCCATTGTGTTAGCCAGCACAGATTATAGTAAAGAATTTGTGGTGCAAGTAGATGCTTGAGATTATAGGTTCATAGGTTCATACTAGGCTATCTGCCCTAGGGCATTTATAAGCCTAGCCAGAGTGTGTTTGGCGCTTTCGCCTCCCATTTTAAATTAATTTTGCTATGCCCTTTTTTGAGGTTAGTGTACTGTGCCTCTGTCTAACAGTGACACAGAAGTGATACCCGGGGTAAACCTATGATCTCCCATCCACTCATCAAAATTCCTCTTGAAGAGAGTCAATGAGGGACTCTGCCTAACATGGACTGGGATTTTATTCCAGAGTGAAGGGAGCCTTTGGGTTATGAATCTGTCCCTCCAGCATGTCCTATTTATTTCAGTGCTGAGGTTCAAGTCTCTTGAGCGCGTAGCTCGATGGGATTTGGATTTTCTGAGGTGCAGCATATCCATTAATTCCGGGTTGGACATGGCTTTATATGTCAGGCACAGATCACCTCTGAGCAGGCAGAGTAGGGGCTGTACTCAACCAAGTTTCTCAGAAGGAGAAGAACATCACAGTGTGGTTAATAATGCCAATGCAAATGGATTGCCTAGGAGAGGAGTGAGTTGATATTCCCAGGCAGACCCATTTTTCTCAAGCATTGTTTTTCAAGGGTTACTTGAAAACCATACTTGAGTCATAGGGGGATATCAAATTAGACACTGTTGTCTGTGCTAGCATGTTTGGCTAACGTTTTTGTACATAATTTCAGATTAGTCTGGGTAATATATGCCACCATGACTAGCTATGATATTGTAAATAAGTTTTTACATGTGTATGTATAATCTGTTTGTACAGAATGTTTTAAAGACTTGAACAATGTGCCTTTACATTTCTAACTGCACATATTTGTGAAGAAGATTCTAAATGCAGACTGTTGCAGAATCAGCTGATCTGCAGGTGATGTCATCTGAATGTTGACAGCTGTTATGTGTTACTGTCAGAGGCTGAAAGACAAGAAGGAACTTTAGTAAATAGCCACTGGTTGAATTTCAAAATATGAAATGAAAATTAGAACTGGAAGAGTTATGACAGTTAAGCTAGTCTATAAAAGAGCCTGCTGAAGACAGTTAAAGTCAGTTGCTGTCAATTAACAGTCTTAAACTGGGACACATTGTTCTGAATTGTGTAATAAGGAGTTACATTAAGGATGGACAGAAGTATACAGTCCAATCCCAGGTTATTGAGTGTGTTCCTGTTGTGATGTTAGGGGAAATTGTGAAATATTACTCCTGCTTAAGTAACAGTCTCATGTTGGAATTAGTAGTGAGGAATGAAGCTCCTTAGTTACTCACCTAGGATATTGGGGAATGTCACATTATTGTTGGCAGTCTGGTGCGGCATTGACCAGACAACACATACCTAATCATCTAACCCGCACTCCTGTCACATTATATCCAGATTTCACTTGTATCTTCCCCGATATATGTAGTAAGTACATTATATTCACACCACATTAATATCATCAAATTATTTACTAAGGAAAACCTTCAAATATAAAACATTTGTTTTGCATATAATTAACGTTAAAAGTAAGCCAGATTTAGATGTAACCAGTTTCAGATTAATCTTTTTAAATAATCTCTGTCTTAGTTGGTCAAACATTTTTAACTAATTGCTAACCTAGCAAAAGCTTAACATAAAGACTAATTATTATACATAAAGATACCATCTTGTTAAAGTTACTTGTAGTTTCACCAACTGCTTTCTGAACAAATGCTATAGTTATGTTCACCATGTGATATTATATTTTAGTCTGACGTTTGTTCACAAGCATACACATAGTTTTGCCTATATCTAAAATAATAATTCTGTATTATCAAACCTTGCAACAACTATCAGATCTCTATGAAATCATCAAAAAACCTTACTCATAACTCTTTCATTAAAATAATATCCTTGTACATGTTGGTACCAAACTGAAAAAGATATTTGAATTTCAACAATTCCAAAATAGTTTCTTGTATGTGTAATCATTATTAACTCTTCAGATAATAATGTCCAACGTACCTCAGGTTGAAGATACAAACAAATTTTCAGATATGGAGAAACCATCTTCCCAGAGAAAATGGATAACTGCAAGTGATATTAACTATATATGCTGATTAACTTTACAATGTGCTGCTAAATTCATTCAGATACATTCTCAAGCTTCATATAGATATTATTTTTTTTCCCTTAAGAGCATTAATAATATACATAGTTAAAAAAAACATATGCCAACTTGAAAAAATATATATAGTTAAAAACTTTAAAATTCTAAGTTATTACGAAATTCAGGAAATATTAATTATCTGTTGGCTGATAACCTTCTCATGAGTTTTGTGATGAAAGGAGGCACTGCCAGCACAGCTAGCTGGAATTTTGTAAATAATTACATGTCATTTGTGAATATCAAACTAATTTATACAAGATTCTGATGTTATAAATGCTGTATGTCATATAAGAACCTTGTGTTAGAAATGTATTAGAACTGTATGTTATGTGTATATCAAACTGCTTTGTACAGACGTGTGTGTTGAAAAGGTATTTGTATAGTCCTTGTGTTTGAAATGTAACCACAGAGTGCCTATTGCAGAGAATAGAAATGTACATGCACTACTGTAACTGTTTAAATGTATCTGATTTAACAGAGGAAACTGGAGGCTTAACCTCAGTCCAGCAAACTTTAGAAAAATATCTGAAACTAAATCACTTGATAGGCTAAGCCATAAAGATGCTATCTCACTTTCAATGCACCCAGAGACACAAAGTCTGTACTTGGAGGTTTTCTGTATTGTTTTCAGGGTGAATTAATTACTACTCTCAAAGCATGAAGGAATGCAATTGTTTTATGACTGCCAACACCTGCCAAATATCTGTGAAAAAGCCCTTGCATGTGTATTTTTACAGGTAAATGCTAAGTCCAGCCAGCTTCAAGCAATGCAGGTTTTGCTTGGGAACTAGAAGTCAGATGACAAGAAAATATGTTATTCTGCACGCTATCCCAGCAATAGTACTTTAGATATTATTTTGAGAATTCTCTTAGTCCAACAAAGCATTCTGCAGTCTGTCTTCAACCTGACAACAACAGAAGAACCATTCATCATATAATCAACTTTGCTCTATTTTTAAGTTTTTATCGTATACAAATTTTGTTAGATACAGTCAGGAATAGAGTGAAGCTTAGTTTAGATATTTTTCTTTATTTGTCTGAGCCTGTCCTGCAATGTTGTTTTAAATATTTCCTGTGATTCTGAACTCTGATATCACTGTGAATATATATTTGGTATTTTCTTGTTCTTTTATTATTTATTATTAAATATATTTAAACCTTTCATTGTGGCTGATCTTTGCAGAGGTATTTAAGGTTTGAGGCTACTTGCATATTTATTTGCTGACCCTGTGAGGGCCACTTCTAACAGCCTTTCTCGTGGTCAGGCTACCACTTGTATTAATATTAATATTACACCCTTTGTTAAGGGCCTTAAAGTAGCTGTCTAGGAGTGACTAGTGGCAGTGGAAACTACCTTATATTCTGGACAGAAGGTGGCATAACTAGTAAACCTGTGCCAGCCTTCCCAGGTGCAAGTGCATGTGTGTCTGTGTGTGTCTGTGCATATGTGTGTGTGTGTGTGTGTGTGTGTGTGTGTGTGTGTGTGTGTGTGTGTGTGTGTGTGTGTGTGTGTGTGTGTGTGTGTGTGTGTGTGTGTGTGTGTGTGTGTGTGTTTGTTTGTGTGTGTGTGTGTGTATGTGTGTGTGTGTGTGTGTGTGGGGGGGGTATGTATGTGTAAATCAAACCTCAGAGTATGTGTGTGTCAGCTGCTTGGGCAGGGACATGAAGCACTGGCTGGACAGAGAGGGTGCTGGAGGTTTTGGGTTGGTCACTCAGCTGAGATATCAGCTCTATAGTTGTGTCAGTGGGGAGTCTTATTGGGAATCTGGAGGAAGATGGAGAAACCAGCCCAGACTGACTGTGGTCTCTGTGTGCTCTTAAGGGAAACTGCACTTGATGCAGAGATCTGCATCTGAAAATACTGTGTGTACCTGTTATCCTCCCAGTGAACCTCTCCCCACTATTGCCAGTGGTGAGGATTGAGGCTTCTTGATTAGTGCTCCAGAGGTGGGATATTCATGTTACATATTGGTCGGCAGTGGTGGGTCATCACAAGTTTCTTCAGGCAAAAGCATATCTATTTTACTTCCATCTTTAGTTATTCCTGATAGAACACACTTGACAAGAATAACACATTTATATCATATTTTCAAACTTTATTACAGGCAGTACTATAATATTCACTTACATACTTGTCTTGTGAAGTTATTCATTAACTAGTAGTAGAACAAACCTGAAAAGAGGAGTTCATTTCTTTTACCTTTACCAGTATTATAAAATCAATAAGTTTAAAAAATAATAGAATTAACAATTATAAACAATCATATTATTGTATATATCATTTTGCTTTACCTGCATCTCAGTTTTAATAATACTACTTAAATTCTGCAGTCCCAGCTCTTAAAAGATGAAAGGGAATAAGAAATGGAATAGATTTTCAGTCTTTACAAGAACCTTCAAATCTGTAGTCGTACAAGTTAATTAATTATCATTTTTTGTTACTTCTTATAGTCCAAGCTGGCTGTGTGGCATAGAGAGATAAAGCATTGACAACAGTCCATACGTTCATGCATAAGTATTAGGATTGCTTTAAGCCAATTTTCTTTCAAAGGTGAGACTCAAACCCTGTACCTTTTCCATGAGGTAAACAACTTAACCATTATTCCAGCCCCTAACCCCAGGCTACTCATGTTTGACTAGTGGTTCAGGTGCAGGATTCATTGGCCTACACTGGCTTGTCCATCCTAGATGGTCCTGGAGGGAGAGGAATGAGGTTTGCTGTCACCCAAATTAATCCTGTCCTGATGGAGGTTTGCATGACAGCAATGGCTTCTAGACCAAGGGACAGGGTCTTGACAATTCAAGTCAATGATGGTAGTCCTCATCGGCATTTTTGAGGGAGCACATACATGTCAGGGGAGGACAGAGAATGCCAGCATGGCAGTATGGGTGTTTACATTAGCCACAAAAGAGCAGGGTTAGTGACTTAACCACAAAATCCAAGATGGCTGCCTGTATGATGGCTTCTATGGAAGGGTAGAAAGATGGCAGAAAACAGGGGAGAAGTAGAATAAAAATCTAGTTATTTATGAATTTATATGCTTCTTTATAAATCTTTCTCATCATCATCATGATGATGATAAATCTTTCTGATATATTTCTCATTTTAAAAGATTCATATTAGTCTTTCTAATCTGTCCAACCATCTTGATCCTGGACATATATGCACAAACAACAGTAGCTTCTCAAATTAATGATTTTTTTTCCTTGACTCATCCCATATCTGTATAAATGAATACATCTCTTGTAGTTCCACAGTCTCCTTTTCTTTCTGCTGAACACACATTTGGGTCATTTGTGTAGGACAATTCTTAAGTTGCTGAATAAGCTTCTCCATGTCATCAGAATTCCTTATTTGCCATACCAGTATATTTTCATAAGTAAAGGAAAATAAAGATTAAGCATCATTTTTCTCTTTTAACTTTCTTCAATCACTACTTTGAAGTGTGTCCAGTGTTTCAATGTCAATTCTGAGTAGACATATTCTACAGACACTGTTCAAGTAGCTATAGCAGTTAATGCTCCAATGCTTCAACTTCAGTACTTGCTGTTTTTCATAATTTGATATAAGAATCATAAGAGTAAGAAACTCCAGTTTTATAGATGGTTATACCTAGGTATGCATTGGCAAATGCCACTCAATCCACTATCTTACTTTTGACATATATCAGCAAATCTAACTTTTCCTGTCCTTCCAAAAGATAGATTCACTCTTCTGTTTTTGTTCTTTATTGTAGCCAATTTGCATTATGTTTTGTCTGACTGTTTAACTGCAAGATTGATTTTTTCTCAAATCTCTGTTGTGCTATATAATAGGCCCCATGGCTTCCCACTGTTTTTGCTATTTTTCTACCTCATCACATCTGAAAAAACTGCAAATATTTGTTAAAGACAGATCCATAAAATTCCGTGTTTCAACTCTAATTGCTTCCTGAATGTTTGCATCCTTCCTTAACATTCAGCCTCAGTATTCACTTAGGTTCTTTCAACATAAAGAATGAAAATTCATAACTAGATCCTCCTAAATTATATGCAGTCACCAAGTCTTAACATTTGTTTAGGGTCTTTCAGCATAAAGAATGAAAAATCATAACTAAGTCCTCCCAAATTAAATGCGGTCATATCTCACACCACTCCAGTTTTTGACATCTTTTCTCTCACACACAGCATTATTTGAGGGATGATTGTTTCTGTGACAATGTGAGTTATTACCATCTGTGCCAGGGAGAATAGGGCAGTGAATGCATAACATATGCCAGCATAGTTAGCTGGAGTTTTTAAAAAAGTTTTATAAATAATTGTCTGTCATTTGACTATCACACTGACTTTGCACAGGTGGTTATGGTAAAAATGTATCAACAGTGTTATTATAAATGATTAAATGTTTATGTTTAAACAAAGAAATCTATAATTTACAAATACTGCAACAGATCATAGTGAAGCTGTGAGACTGTTCTTTACCAGAGTCATTGAGCAAGTGTGATGTCATGTGATCAAATATGACATCATTCTGTAACCAGTAATGAGGGAATTGAACTCACAGATCAGCTTGTTTTGTTTTGTTTGGAAGATGATATAAAAAAAATCGGTGACCGTTATCACAGTCAGTTCAGTTACAGTAGATGAGTGTAAGTGGAAAGAACATCACCTTGCCTTGTGGAAGTAAGCAACTCAGCATCTAATCTTGATTTCTGTATTAATTAAGTTAGATAGGGAACAATTCTTCTCTAGACAGCCAGGAATTACAGTGGGATTAGCTAAGTATTGTTTTTTTTGCATTTACTTGAATCTGTCCAACTACATTATTTTTATTTCTCCTGTGATTAAAAGTCTGATAATTATTGCACTTAAATATTTAATAGTCTCATGTTTTCTATTTTACTATGTATTATTAAATGATTTTATACCTTTTATTGTGGTTGCTCTTTTAGAGATTACTTTTAACATCTTGAGAGTAATTGTGCTTATTCTAGTGATGACATGGCCATTCCAAAAAACCTTGCTGCTTGGGTTACATTCTACCATTTATGTTAGTAATGATTTTACTTGGTATAATTGAATACCCTTGTAAGAGCTTGGCAGTGATTGTCTGGTGGGCACCATTACCTTATTGTCTGGGCATAAGGGAGCACAGCTAGTAAATATGTGCAAGCCTTTCCCAGCAGTGTATTTGTGTGTGTGTGTGTGTGTGTGTGTGTGTGTGTGTGTGTGTGTATGTGTGTGTGTGTGTGTGTGTGTGTGTGTGCAAAAATCAAATATCCAGGTGTGGTTATGTCAGTAACTTGGAACTGCTATTGGGGGAAATTGTGTTTGACACAGAGAGCTGCACTGAAAAAACACTAAGTCCATCCCTGTTTTAGTGATGATCTCTCACCACTGTCAGTGGTGAGGATTGAGGCTCCTTGATTACTGGCCTGGGTAAAGAGGGCCCATCACGTATTGGTGGCAGCAGTGGGATATTAATTGAACTTCAGTAGCCTGTGAGCAGTTCTCACTATAAGTGTGTGTACTCTCACCAGCCACAAGGTAAACATGTAGAGTTTCATTTTCACAACAGTTTTATTTATTTTTGTTAGTTTAGTTTAGACAGGGAAAACAGGCAAAGATGCTAACAGAGGATGATGGTAAGCTGACAAAGTACCAGGACTAAAAAGGAAATTATTTCAGATTTAATTAAAGCTGCAATGCAGACTATTGGCCAGGAGAACAACCAGTGTGGTGATGGAGATGTGCAGTCTTCAGAATTAGGACAATTCATCTTTTCATTACAGAACTGTAAAATCCAACTAGAGTCAAAGAGACTTGAACTAGAGACCAAATGTTTGGAGGCTGAAGAAAAGGAGAAGCAATGTCAGCATGAACTAGAGACCAAAAAGAGACTGTGTCATTTGGAGACTGAAGAAAAGGAGAGGCAGCATCAACATGAGGACAAAGAAAAAAAGAAGCAGTGTCAACTGCAGACCAAATGTTTGGAGACCAAGGCAAAACTGCAATATTTGGTGATCAAAGAAAATAGAAAAACAGAAAAAACAACAAATTGATCATCCTAGTGATTGTTTAATTGATGAATTTAATTGATGTATTTTAGCACCAAAAGTTGTATATAATGCCTTCTGATTTGTAGTTAATTTATATCTGAAGAAGCGTAGAAGTCTCTATGCGAAAGCGCTTATATACGTTTTTATTGCTGTTGTTCGTGAATAAATGGATTTTGTTCGCATTTTATAAGTTTATTGTTTTGTGCTGCATCGTGGTGAGTCCATCTGTTTGTGTTTCCACTTGATTCTGCCTTTGCTTGACGGGTGGTCTCTTCGGATATACGGCGGCGACTTTTGTTTTTTCTGTTATCTTGAACTTATATTTGTCACCGCTGTTTTCACATGATGGAACAAGTTAATATTGAGTTGGACTATCATCCGGAGACGAAGGAGAATTCTCCTAAATGGAATTGTTTGTTACATCAGCGTGAGAACCCTTTATTGACTCTGGATCTATCCATCACCAACTGTTTACATCAGACGCAAGCTAATGGTGAGAATCTTACTGAGTTTAATAAATTATCGAAAGAACTTGAAGATGACTTATTTAAATTACAATGGTATGCGTGGCAAAGACAGCATCTTGAAGCTTGCCTGCATTTCCGAATAGTACCTAGAGGCATGCAGGTTTTCTGCATGCCGACATATGGAGAGAGCCACCCGGTTCTTTTGAAAAAATGGCAAGACCTTAACATAGAATTGGGCTTCAATTATATGAAGCTATTAATTGCATATTTTTCCCCACTAGAAGTTGATCTTCGCAGCAAGATAGATGTTAATTATAGAGACCTATGTGAGCGCTTTAGTTCAGAACATTGTACCAGGAGACTGGATAACATTCGAGCGCAGGTCAATTTGTTCAGCGAAAAGCTGAAACAGACAAAACAAAGAAAATTGCAGAGGGATCATAACGATTTCGCTCTCGGTCAAGTGTTTGTTTGGCCGAGGACACAAACTTACCATCGAAATGTCAATAACATGAATAATGTGTCTACTTCTATAGATAACAAGTCCCCAGATGATGGTATTCACTTTTCACAGAACACACCCTCTATTTCAGCAGCTGGTCATGTGGGGCGCCAAGAGAATTTATTAGTACTGCCTTCGGAACACATTGACATTGGCAATGTTTCTGTTACAGAAACGCCACCTCCAAATCAACAAGCTCTTTTGAGAGGTCAGACAGAATCATCTCTTGGAGCTAGACCTAAACTTTCTGTTCAAGACAATGCACATTTTTTACCGTACCCTGTGAAACAATCCCTCAACGGGAGAGGCCGATCGAACAGCAGGGGACCAAGAAAAAGAAAGTACTCAGGGGAAAGGTACAGTGCAATAAGGAAGACAAGAAACTGAGTGACTTAATGTTCAATTTTTCTAATTACAGTTTAGTTGATTCAGACATCACTTTATTAAATAGAGGTCTTAATTTTGTTCCTTCACAACTAAGCAATTTAAGTGAGACATTGATTTGAGACTTTTTGGTTGCACAGTAGCTTTAAAGCTGCTTTTTAAAGAGGATGTTTGTTTGAAAGTTAAAGGCACACAGTCAACCAATTTCAAGTGTAAAAGCAGTTTCATACCTTTGATGCCATCCAATGTAGAGTGTTTTATAAAACTGTGCGAAAGGGATTTTTATTGCCTCTATTCAAGTAATTGTAAGAGGAATTTGTACTATAATCTTACATTGAATGAGTTTGATTCTTTAAATAAGCTGAGACATCTGAGCCATTTGGCGATTAAACCTGCAGATAAGGGAGGGGGCGTGGTCCTTTTGGACACCTCTGAATATGTTGCCAATATGTTAACACTTCTTACAGATAATAGCACTTATAAAATAATTACATTTGTAGAAGTAACCAAGATTATCAATAACATGCATGATGATCTCTATGACCTACTTATGTGTAGGCAAATCAGTAAAGAAATCTATGATTACTTCCATGTTAATTTTCCGGTTATACCTATTATTAAAGGACTACCAAAAGTTCACAAAAATGTAAATCCTATACCCATGAGACCCATAGTCTCTGGTGAGAGATGGGCCACGTCTACTATTTCTTCTTTTATTGAGCAATTATTGAGACCTGTTGTGGATAGCATACCCTCTATTATTAAGGACACCTATCAGTTATTAGAGAGTATAAATAACTTAGATTATGGTGTGAATAGTTCTAATTACTTACTTGTGACCTTAGATGTTAAGAACTTATTTACATCCATACCTAATGAATATGGTATACAAGCAATAAGAGAGATCCTTGTAAGTAACACTAATTTTAGTGGTGACAGACAATTGTTAATTTGCCAACTACTGGAGATAGTGTTATATAATAATGTGTTTATGTTTAAAGATAGTTGTTACTTACAACAATGGGGGGTTGCCATGAGCACCCCCTGTGCCAACACTTACGCTAACCTAGTAGTTTTCCATTGGGAAAATAATTATTTATTTAACAATTCTTTGTTTCAAAAAGTAAAGCTCTATAAAAGGTTTGTCGATGACATTCTCATTATATGGGAGGGCACCCAAACAGAGTTTGATAATTTTCTCGTTTATTTAGAATCTACCACCACATTCCTTAGATTCACCATGGAGGCTTCTAATATATCCATTCATTTTTTAGATGTCACTTTAATGACCTCTGACACTGGTGTCATTGCTTCTTCCCTTTATAGGAAGCCTAGTTGGAAGAATACACTACTGAGTTTTGACAGTATGCATCCTAGGTATATATTCCCAAGTGTGGTTAAAAGTCATTTTGTAAGACTTACAAGGTTATGCAAAGAGCATAATACACTATTGAGTGAGGCTGATCGGATGGAGTCTTTATTTATAGAAATGGGTTATGATTATAGAATGGTAAGAGACATTAAAAATACAACACTGGGAATCAGAGAGTTAGAGAGGGGTGAGGACAATGTAGGTACATACAGAAAAATCAATTATTTTAGTCATGATAATAAGGTTACAATTAAGAGAGTACCCTATACAATGAAATACACCAGCGATGTGAATATTTTAAAAAAGGTGATTCTAAAAAATTGGAATGTCTTGACCATGGATCATTCTACTAAAGTTATTGTAGGAGATACCCCTAGATTTATGTTTAAAAATTGCGAGAACCTGAAACAGATTCTTTGCAATGACCATTTTGTCAACAGTATATCCAGCTTTTCTAATAGCATTAAATTTGGCACTTTTTCATGCGGCAATTGTAATATGTGTCCATATATTTCTAATACACAAGTTTTTCAACATCCTTTAGTGATTTACACCTTTAAACCAAGGTTGTATGCTACTTGTGATACCAAGAATTTAATATATTTAGCAACTTGCCTGAAGTGTGATGCATTTTATGTAGGCCTGACCAAGAGAAGGTTGAAGGACAGGATCTATAATCGCATTTATGACATCAGGAAGTGTAATGTTCTTAATGCTTTAGCCAAACATGTTTTGGATAACACAGATCATGGTTTCTGTTTTAGGACTCTGCAAATTGTTACAAAGAACATGAGAGGTGGTGACAATATAAATCACCTTGCTAATGTGGAACTAAAATGGATTCTCAGGTTAAGTGCCCATATAGTACCAGGATTGAATCATCATATCACAGTTAAACTGGTTTTGGACCACAGGAGACCTTGAGGTCCATTTTTTGAGTAGGTCACCATGGTTGTACGTTTTTTCGCCCTCCTTATCCATGTGAGGGTTTCTTCTCCATATCATTACATTTTGATACATCCTAGTGATTCACACATTTTTTTTTGCCAGGTACACACACTTTTCCTGTGGGATGTCCTTCCCCTTTCTCAGTACAGTCGTTTATAGTTATATTTGTTTATTAAGTTTGCATCTTATCAGGCGCATTTTCATTCGCGTCCATCTCTTTATTTATTCCTGCTGATTATTCACGTCTGCAGGTTGAGATATGTAAATGTGCCTTATTTTGTCTGTTGTTTTGATAAGCATTTTTTAAATGTGTTAGTAGTACTAGATTATACTGCTTACATCTTACAACATACTTTTATTATGTTGTTTTGTAAAGTAGTCAAGTTACATTTGATGCTTCATGCTTATTTTATTCTTGAAGCGCGATACACGTGCTTTTGGAATTTGTGTTGCTTGACAGCTACATCCGAAACTGGTATTCATGTTTTTATGTGCATTTGGTTTTTTGGTTAGACTTTGAAGGATGAATTTAGATTGAGAAGGATGATTGGTTTGAATTACATATTTATGTATAGAGTATTTAAAACATATTTAAAAGAAGTTTAGAATGCTTGTGTGATCTTTTTCAATGTTGATTCTCAACGTGATGTGTTCACACTTGAGTAGATGAGCTTGAATTATTGGCTTTTTTGATCTAGTATGTCATGTTTTGAATATCTTTGATTATCCGCCATATTTCTTTATAGTTTTTAAGTTTTTAAGTTTATATATATATGTTTGAATGCAAAATGATGGTGACATTTTATAAAAATACAATAATATTTGACACACTCGTTATTTATATATTAGTATTTATTATCTTTATATTAAGTACAGCATTTTTAGGTGAGAGCGTGGACTCTCAGTGCCTAGGAAAGGTGGCTTACAGAAATGTATTGTTCTCGGTGTGTGTTTTCTGCATAGTAAAGGATTTCTAATTGAAGTTTTTATCATGCTAAACTGACAGATTTGCTTAGTTGCTAGCAGCATTAAGTTATCTTACTATGTGTTTTTGTTCGTTCACTGTGAACATTGCTTGCCTTACTGAAGATTTAATCATTTAATGCACTACTTAATTGATGGTTGAACAAATTGATCATCCTAGTGATTGTTTAATTGAGGAATTTAATTGATGTATTTTAGCGCCAAAAGTTGTATATAATGCCTTCTGATATGTAGTTAATTTATATCTGAAGAAGCGTAGAAGTCTCTACGTGAAAGCGCTTATATACGTTTTTATTGCTGTTGTTCGTGAATAAATGGATTTTGTTCGCATTTTATAAGTTTATTGTTTTGTGCTGCATCGTGGTGAGTCCATCTGTTTGTGTTTCCACTTGATCAAAGAAAATGAGAGGCTGTGGCATTTGGAGTTCAAAGAAAACTAGAGGCTGCAGCTGTTGAGGGCTGAGGGAAAAAAAGCAGCGACAACATGAGAGGGAGATGCTGACTCTTCATCAGAGTCATGGAGGTAATGGGGAAGGGAATAACCATACCCCAGAAGCATTAAAGGTCAGTAAATTTTGTCCACAATTTGCAGACGGGGATGATTTTAATAGTTGTATTTATATATTTGAAAGAGTATATAAACAGTAGAATGTTGACCATGGGCTCTGGTTTGGGTCCTGACCCTTTTACTCCATTGTAAAGCTATAATTGCTGTTTCTAAACTATCTGATACTGATTTCTTAAACTACAACAGAGTGAAAGAGGGTTCATTGAACTGCTATAAGTTAACACTTGAAGCTTACAGAAAAAAAAAATTGTGAACATAGATGCAAGGCAGATGAAAGTGTATGTGATTATACTGCTGAGTTAGGTACTTACTTTCATAGGTGGGTGAGTGGGTGTCAGGCTGCCACTTTCAAAATGCTGAAAGACCCTTTGGTGAGGGAACAAACCCTTAATACTTTGCCTGAGGACATGAAAATCTGGTTGGCAGACCGAGTGTAACTTTACAGATGAGCTGGGGAGAAAAGGGGATCTCTTCTTAGCAAGCAGGGCATCACTGCACAAGAAAGGGATACCCAGTACTGCACATGGATAAAAGGGAACCCATGCTGGGCTGCCTAAATTACTCCAACAGAGTCTACAAGTAACAAGGGAAGCCACTACTTCAGGGATATGGCCAGGATCAGTGATTAGATGTTTTAAATGTAACCAGAGGGGCCATGTAGCATACAAATTTCCACTGAAGCAAGGTGGGGAACAAAAGGTGAGGGTGTCAGCAAGTGGGAGTAACAGTGTTCCAGTAGTAAGTAGTTTGGATACAACGGTGGTACTAAACCATCACTGGCATTTGTATCCTATCTTAGTTGATGGAAGACAGGCCACTGCTAAGAGAGACACAGCCTCTGACATGGGTTGCCAACTGGCTCATGGACAGAACCCGCATGGTGAGAGTTGCGGGAGCTAGGTCCATCTCTAAACCGGTTACAAGTGGTGTTCCCCAGGTCTCAGTCCTAGGACCCCTCCTGTTTGGCATATACTTCTCAGAGGTACAGGCCAGCACAGGAGGGCTATGGCTGACCAAGTTCACAGACGACTGCAAAATAGGGGCTATAATATTCTCTCTGGCTGACACAGACATCTTCCAAAAGGGTCTCACTGAGACGGATACCTGGTGTCAAAATCATGGCCTCAAGCTAAATGCCAAAAAGTGCATAGTCATCCCCTTTGGAAAAAACAAAGTACCCACAAACTACCACATAGGCGGTAGACCCCTAAATACGGAAGACGTAATAAGGGATCTGGGGACCCAAGTAGATAGTAATCTCACCTTTGATAATCACATTGCCAAAGTGGTTAGAAAATCCTTCTACATGGCCTACCTAATCACAAAAGGGTTTGCATCCAGATCAAAAGAGGTCATTGTGCCCCTCTACTCATAACTCATCAGACCCATCTTAGAGAACAACGCCCCATTTGGGACGTACCTTACAAGACACCTGCAGCAGCTGGAAAGACCACATAAGTACCTCACCAAAAGGATCAATGGCCTCAAACAGATGCCCTATGCAGCTTGACTGAAGAAATTCCAGTTGTACTCGACTGCATACCGCCTACTTCAGAGGTGATCTCTGCCTGACATACAAGGCCATGTCCAACCCAGAATTGATGGACATGCTCCACCTAAAGAAAACCTTATCCCCTCGAGCCACACACTCTAGGGATCTAAACCTCACCACAACAATAAATAGGACATGCTGGAGGGATAGATTCCTGTCCCAGAGACTTCCCATGCTTTGGGACAAGATCCCAATGTACATTAGGCAGAGCTCCTCGCTAACACTCATCAAAAGAAACCTTGACGAGTGGATGAGAAACAGAAAGTTTACCTCGGGGATCACTTCAGTGCCTCTGCTGGACAGAGGCACAGGGAACTAATCTAAGGGGATGGAGAAAGCCAACACATTCTGGCTAGGCTTATAAATGCCTTCGGGCAGATAGCCTAGTACCTACCTATGAACCTCTAACCATTTTGAAGCATGCTGTAGTTAAAGCTGAGCAGTACTTGCATAGGCAATCCACTCCAATCAGAGCTTAAGGAGAAATACCATTCCAAATATGTTTGGTCAGGGTTTACCTTGACTGGGAGGGTGGAAAAAATAAGCAATCAACTGTGTTTGGGGATATTCCTGCAGATGCCTTGACAGAGAATGATTTTGATAATGCAGTAACTTGTGTGCATGCAGTTACATGCAGTAAGGCTTGGATACAGGACTGTGGGTGGGGTAGTCTCGAGCAGACACAGAGAGACCCCACATCTGAAGCTGGGGTTGGTGATGTGGCTATTTCAGGGAGGGAGCTAATCTGTAGCAGTCAGCCTGAAAGAGAGCCACAGCTGATAGTAAGTACTGATAATCCCATGGACAGGGTGACTGCAAGGACAGAAGTGAGTGATAGCACCCAGGCTGTCAGTTAGGCACTGATGTCAGAAGATACTAGGCTTCCTGCAGAAGGGGAGCTGTAAGGGGGGGGGGTCATGAAAGTAGAGTTGAGACAGGCTTAGCTTTTGAACCCTACCTTACGAGGCTTGAGGGAGGTAGCTAAGGAGGCACCTAATGTTCAAGGAAAAGGAGAGTCTGTATACTGGAACAAAACATTACTGTACAGGGAGTGGACCCTTGAGGGAGGGCTAGAGGGTGAAGTAATACAGCAGTTGACAGTGTCCAGAGCCTACTGTCTAGCACTTCTAGCCATAGCCCATGACATTCCTTTTGTAGGTCATATGGGCATAAAGTGTACCAAAAGACCACTCACTACCATACCTAGATTAATGGCCTTGTGGAGAGGATAAACTACACTAAAGACCATGCTACATAGATTTGCAGACCAGTTTAACAGGGAGTGAGACAGATGTTTGCCCCCTCTATTGTTTGCATACAGAGATGTACCGTAGGAATTCACAGTGTTTTTCAACCTTTGAGCTGCTGTATGGGCATAAGGTGAGTGGGCCTTTAGATCTGATTCATGATGAGTGGGAGAGTGAGTGTTAATCCCACAAGGGGTCTGTTGTGGCATATGTCGTAAACCTCAAGGCAAGGCTTAGGAAGCTCATGGGCTTGGCCCAGGAGAACCTGTGAGGTGCCCAACAGCAGAAAAAAACATCTGGTTTGACAGGAAGGCTCGAGCCTGAGAGTATTCTGTGGGACAGTATGTTTGGGTGCTAATGCCTGTCAGACACAATAAGCTGCAGGCAGATTGGGAGGGACCCTTTGAAGTGGTAAGGAAGGTCAGTAATGAAAATTATATGGTAAACCTGCTAGGCAGGAGGCAGGAACATAAATTGTACTATGCTAACATAATGAAGCCTCAGCATGTCAGAATGTTTCTGGGCAGACTGCAAAGAGCAGGGTTAACCATTAAACCTAGTAAGTGTCAGGTGGGTATGGCAGAGGTCTGCTACCTGCGACATAGAGTGGGGAGTGGTAAGATTAGACCAGAAACTGCCAAAGTGGAAGCTCTTCAGGCATGACCTGACCCTGTTACCAAAATGCAGGTGAGGGCATTCTTGGGGACAGCGGGGTACTGTGTTCCCAGTTATAGTACAATAACTGCTCCCTTCATAGATATGACAAGAAAAACAGGCCTGATAAGGTAGTTTGGACCCCAGCCTGCGAGCAGGCATTCCAGGAGCGTGGGAAGACCCACTGTGTTAGCCAGTCCAGATTACAGCAATGCCAATACAAATGGACTCACAAAACAGGGTATAGGTTGATGTGTCCCAGACAGGCCTATTTCTCTCAAGCGATATTTTTCCAGGGTCACTTGAAAAACTAGCTTGAGCCTTCAAAGAGGTGGAGAGATAAGACAATGTGAGTTATTGCCATCTGTGCCAGGGAGAATTGGGCAGTGCATGTGTAACATATTGCAGCATAGTTAGATGGAGTTTTGTAAATAGTTTTACAAATAATTTTTTGTCATTTGACTGACATTGACTTGTACATGTGTGTATGTTAAAAATGTATCAACAGTATTATTATAACTGATTAAATGTTTATATTTAAATAAAGAATACTATAGTTTTCAAATACTGCAACAGATCTTACAAAGGCTCTGAGACTGTTCTCTACCAGAGTCATGAGATCAAATATGTCATTCTATAGCCAACACTGAGGGGATGAAACTCACAGATCAGCTTGTTTTGTTTTGTTTTCTTTGGAACCTGATATAAAAAAATCTATGACAGTCATCACAGTCAGTTCAGTTAGATCAGTGTAAGTGGGAAGAATATCACCTTGCCTTGTGGAAGTAAGCAACTCAGCATATATGTAATCTTGCCTTGCTGTATTAATTAAGTTAGACAGGGAACAGTTCTGCTTTAGACAGTCAGGAATTACAGTGAAATTAGCTAAGAATTGTTTCCTGTATCTGCTTGAATCTGTCCAAGCATGTTATTTTTATTTCTCATGTGACTGAAACTCTGATGGTTATTGCACTTAAATATATAATAACCTTATGTTTTCTATTCTACACTTTCTTATTAAATTATTTTGCATCTTTTATTGTGGCTGGTTTTTTAGAGATTAATTTTAATATCTTGAGAGTATTTGTACTTATTTTAGTGATGCTTAGCCACTCCAAAAGCCTTGCTGTTTGGGTTCCACTTTACCATTTATGTTACTATTCATTTTACTCTGTATAATTGGATACCCTTGTAAGAGCCTGACAGTGACTGGTTGGTGGCAGCATCATTACCTTATTGTCTAAGCATAAAGGAGCATACCTAGTAAATTTGTACTAGCCTTTCCCAGGTTTGTGTGGATATGCCAGTCACTTGGAACTGCTCTTGGGGAAATCCTGTTTTAAAGACAGTTTCTCACTGATGTCAGTGGTGAGGATTGAGGGTCCATGATTACTGGTGAAGAGGGCCCATCATAGTTTCACACATCTTTTGGGCCAGAAATTGTATCAAACGTTGCAAATTCAATATATTTTCTGTGTTATTTTTTTCTCTTATTATGTTGAATAACTCAAGGAGGCAGCCTTCTTCCAGCATGGTGCAATACCATACATGAAATAAAGTCTGATTCTAGAGATGTATATACATATATCTATATATATATATATATATATATATATATATATATATACATATATATATATATATATATATATATATATATGTATATAGATAGATAAAATACCACTGGGTCTCAAGAGTAAAGCATAGAGCAGGAACTGTTGCAAATGAAAAACTTAAGTGTCATTAGAAATAGTTAAAGCTAACAGAATGGGTAAGTACTATGGTAACTTGACGTAACACAAGACAAGGTTTTAATTTGTTTTCTTCACAATCCGAATAATTGTGATTAAAAGAGAACTTTACCCTTTACCCTTTGCTTATAGTTGTAGAAATGGTCACAGTAATATCATGTAATTATTATTTTAACTACTAGGTGCAGCCCAATGAGTCTCACAGGTAAATGTAGAAGACTAAAGCTCTGTGTTGTTCATATTTAATACACTGCAAGAAAAGTGCATATTTCTTAGAGTAAAGTTTTGTATTGTATTAACATTAGAAGGGGATTGTAATGGGCTGTTGCACAGTTAACTGAAGTCTTAGAAGTTATCATAAGTAAAAATGATAACTTAGTACTGTAGTGTCAGATATAAAAGTTGCATGATATGAGGTCAATACAACTGCCAAGAAGATTAAAACAACACAATTTTAAATTTAATAAGAATGGATGCATATAAGTGTGAAAATGTGGAATATTCTAAAATATGAGGGAATGAATTAAAATACAGAAAAATCAGTGCAGTTGTACAAATGCCAGTGTCAAAATGCAAGTGCGAATGAAATAAATTATAAGAATTATGTTTCTGGCAAAATGTATACCTACTCTACCTATAAAAGAGCTGTTAGTGCAAAATGTAGTTAAGGAATGGAGTGAATGAAGAGTACAACATCTCTGAAATTATTAAAAAACTAGTTTCAGATGCAGCAGTATTAATCTGCTGTGATGCTGAATTGCAAGTAGATGCTGACCACAGTGTTACAAAAGCTGTGATCTTATAACATAGCTAATCAGTTGATCAGGTTAAAAAGCATGAACAGTTGCACAAAAGAGATGTTATTTATAGAAAATGAATTATTAACAATACATGGATGTGAAAAATCATTTGCATATGTCTATGATAAAGACATTCATGTGGAAGCAAATCAATCCTTTGAAAAAATATTCATAACTTCTTTATGCAATGCACTTCCTAGATGGCAGATGTCATTTCATCTATTGCAGTATTATCATAAAATGCATGCATGCAACTACATGTAACAGATAATCTTGGACAGATTAAAGAAACATGAAAAGTTATTAGATAAATATGTAGTTATTGTTTGGGTAATGCTGCACTTGTGAGTGAGAGAAGAAAAAGTGAAATAAATATAGAGATGTGCTGACACTGACTTAACATGGAATTACACAAAAAAGTTGGTATGATGCTGGCTTGTATAAAACTTATCAGTGAGGAAAGAAATTCAGTCTTCATTTTCAATGAACAAAGAAATACGTTTTGATAATGTAGATAACTTCATTTTACTTCACAAATTTGATACATTTGGTTTCACAGATGAAAACTTTACATGTTTTGGCCCTAATAATACAAATACTTCAGGGTTGAGTTCTTGGCAATCTTCTCTTTTCTCTTTACATTAATGACCTTCCCTGAGACATCACTCAGTTTAACTATATTCTCTGTGCAGACAGTATTGTCTTAACAAAGTTTCAAATCAATGCATGCACTTCATCTCAAAATGATGTACAGGATACCTCCCTGCCAAATGAAATGATGTACAGGATACCTCCCTGCCATATGAAACGATGTACAGGATACCTCTCTGCCATATGAAATGATGTACAGGATACCTCCCTGCCATATGACACTGACTGCATACTAGCAGATGCTGTTTGGTACTGCCTATAAAATACAAAGGTCAAAACAGTAAAGATATCCTAGCCTCCTGTTAGACCAAAATCTCAACTTTGACAGCTACACACAAATGAATACTATTTTGGCACAATTGAAATTATCCTATAAACTTTCCAACTTATGAAACACTGAAGCAAGATGTTCCAGCCCTATAAATGCATTGCACCCACATTACAATATGACTTGCCTATTATTTCCCTTTGCTTCTTACAGAATACCAGTCTACTCTAAACTGCAGAAAACAAAATACTTGGATATATTCACCTTTCTAATTCAAATGAATGCCAGTGCACTACACTTAAGAAAGACAAATGGCTGCGAGTTGGTGCTACAGCTGCTCTTCTCCTAAATACACATGCCTTCAAACGTACACACAGAAGTAGTGTCCTCCCTCCCCTTCTTAATAAAAATAATGAGCAAAGCACTTCATATTCAATTCACAATTCAAACTCACTACAGTTGTA
>NC_056728.1:1941284080-1941314080 GCF_019279795.1 Protopterus annectens
TTCATCAATTTTGGAGGGATGTCCAGTTCTTTGAAATATCACTGTTGTCCCATATTTTCAACATTTTGTGCTTCAACATTTGTACTTGCGATGAAACACAAGGGAACCATTTTTATATATACATATGTGTGTGTGTGTGTGCATGTGTGTGTCTGTGTATGTACATCTTCCATGTTCATGTTTAAAACTTCTGGGTTCTAGCCTCCATATCACCCTAGTATAAGGGTCTTTCAGCAATTATTGATAGATGAATTTCATAATAAACACAGGAAGATTTTCAGTAGTTTCTGATTCACGTTTAAGTGGATTGGAGAAAGAAAAAAATATTAAGAACTGTGGTTAGACAAGACTGTTGTAACATAAGCCAATAAAGATGGAATGGTGGTATTATGGAAAAAGGCTGATTCTCAAACTGAGGCAAAGCACCAACTTAATGATATGAGGTTTCATTTTTTCCTTTCTTTGAAACCTTATAACATTCTTTAAAAAGGACGGGCAGTTTATAGACATCTAAAAATGATAGTATCATAGATACATGCCTCACACAGGAATTGGCTGTTACTGAACCTGACGGTAAGAGATTCTAGCTGTTACATGTTAACTAAAATGCTCTTATTTGGCACTTTTATCCCAAGCTCTTCTATCATGCCTTGTAGAGGCTAGTAGATCAAACCTCTTTCTGAATGTTTTGAATTATACTTCACCCCCTTACTTATTCATGTAAGTTCTCAAGTTAGAGACACTATGAAATGTTAGGGTTCATGCACCAATTATATTTGAATAATGCCACTTAGATGTGTATACTGAATATAACATGTTTCTGTGCTTCTGTCTGTCATGAAGGTGGATACACAGCATTTGACTTTTGCCTGATATGCAGTAATGTGCTTACTAAATAATTAATTGATTTTTCTGTTACAATTATTTAGCTGTGCTTTAGAAAATAATGTATTTTATATTCAAGAACTGATTTCTTCAACTTAAAGGTATGACCATTAGGGCCGCATTTGTGCTGACATTTGCTGACTTATTTATGGGATACTTGGAACAGGATGCTGTCCATAATTGATTGAATAATCACTTTCTTAAAACAATTAAGATGATGCATAGATTTTTTAGGTGATTGTTGATTACTGTGGAAGGTAATGGTCTTGAGCTTTAATATACATTATTTTTGTATTAGTTATACATCAAAACTTAGTCTTTTCAGTATTGATTATCTGGATATCAGTATTAACAAATGAATTGATTTTAAAGTCAAACTTATTTGTATTGTAAGCTGTTCTCTGGAAAAGTATTTCTGAAAACCACTTGCCATCCTAAATCTATGGCTGATAATACACCTTATTTCTAATTCTTGGAGCTACACAGAATTTGCAGCAGTCCAATAGATTCTCAAAATCAGCTTAGAATTTTGTCAGACTTTTAGATGGGATCATCATCTTCTTTCGGCTGTTCCCATTAGGGGTCGCCACAGCAGATCATCTGTTTCCATTTCTTCCTGTTCTCTGCATCTTGCTCTGTCACACTAACCACCTGCATGTCCTCTCTCACCACATCCATAAACCTTATCTTAGGCATTCCTCTTTTCCTCTTACCTGGCAGCTCCATCCTTAGCATCCTTTTCCCAATATACCCAGCATCCCTTCTCAGCACATGTCCAAACCAATGCAATCTCGCCTCTCTTGCTTTGTCTCCAAACTGTCCAACCTGAGCTGACCCTCTAATATACTGATTCCTAATCCTGTCCATCCTAGTCACACCCAGTGCAAATCTTAACATCTTTAACTCTGCCACATCCAGCTCTGACGCCTGCCTTTTTGTCAATGCTACAGTCTCCAACCCATATAACATAGCTGGTCTCACTACCCTCTTGTAGACCTTCCCTTTCACTCTTATTGGTACCCGTCTGTCACAAATCACTCCTGACACTCTTCTCCACCCACTCCATCCTGCCTGTACTCTCTTCTTCACCTCTCTTCCACACTCACCATTACTCTGAACTGTTGATCCTAAGTACATAAACTCATCCACCTTCGCCACCTCTACTCCCTGCATCCTCATCATTCCTCTACCCTCCCTCTCATTTACACACATATATTCTGTGTTAGCCCTGCTGACCTTAATTCCTCTCCTCTCTAAAGCATATCTTCACCTCTCCAGACTTTTAGATGGGATATAAATATGAAATGGTGACAAGAGCTAGAGTGAAAGGTAAAAACTCCAGGGTGAGATCATGACATACAAGCACTTAAAAAAGAAAACTCTGTTGCTGCTTTTGTGTGACAGTGTACAGTTTGGCAGATTGTACAGAAACGTTGGCCCATCTTAACAGCAGACAGATTTTTTTCTCCTACAGTACCATAGATCTAGCAAACAGATTAAGCATACTATTAGACAAGAGCAAGAAAAATTTGAAGAAAATGTATATAAAGATATTGAGCATAATAGGAAACCATTTTATAGATACATAAGATGTGGAAGGAGTAAAGATACACAAATTGATAAACTGTGTGCAGATTCTAAAATTTATTCTCAGACACAACAGATTATAGATATATTTACACAATCTTATACAAAACAGTTTGGCTCCACAATAGGGGTGTAAATTGTCCTAGTGACACCCAGGTAACCCCAGATACTGGAATCAAATTAGATTATATTGAAAAAGAACTGTGCAAACTGGATCCAAACAAAGCACAGGGAGGAGACAGAATAAGTAATAATGACATGAGAACACTTCAGCAAGAACTTACACTGCCATTATATTTATTATTCACTAGGTCAT
Organism: Protopterus annectens; assembly: GCF_019279795.1. NCBI lineage: Eukaryota > Metazoa > Chordata > Ceratodontiformes > Protopteridae > Protopterus > Protopterus annectens. The sequence goes on from NC_056728.1 coordinate 1,941,286,869, forward strand.
ATAAATATGGGGAGATTCCTCAAGATTGGAGATATGCGCTTATTAAACCTGTCTTTAAGGGAAAGGGGAGTAGGACAAACCCAGAATCATACAGACCCTTAAGTCTACGTTCATGCTGTGGAAAATTAATAGAGAAGGTAATACTGGATAAGTTATTGTCAGAACTGGATAGGGTGGGACCTGAAACCATATATCAGCATGCATATGTTGGAAACAGATCTATTACCACCTGTAATATAGTGTTCTATAACAATATCATAACAGCTATCAATGAAAAATTCTGCTGTGCTGTGATTTATATAGATTTAACTTCAGGATTTGGCAGGGTCATACACAAAACACTGATCAATAAATTAGTACAACTAGGTATTGATGTACTGTTGATAAGATGGATAGCTGCATGGCTTACAAATAGGACATGGCAAGTATCACACACCAACTGGACAGGTGAAATCCTTGGTTACAGTCAAGGTGCCCCACAAGGCTCTGTCCTAGGCCCTTACTTGTTTAGATTGTATCTTTCAGACATTACTTTTTCATCTGAGGTGTTCTACAGTCTATATGCTGATGACCTGAAAGTGGGTAAACTGATTACAGGTGTTACAGATAAGGCATGTCTGCAAAATAATTTGACTAAATTGACCATTTGGGCACAGGAGAATAATATGTTGATAAATACATCAAAAACTAAGCATATGAGATTTGGTAGACAGAAACTGAAAGGTGACTATTTAATACAGCACACTGTGATTGAAAGTGTAGACTCATTTAAGGACCTGGGTATATGGGTAAATTCAGCTATGAGTTTTTCTAATCATATCAACCAAATGGCTAATGATAGTTATAGAACTAGTTGTAATAAAAGATTTATAATGTCTAGGAAGTCATTGTTTGTTAGTTACATTAGACTCAAACTTGAGTATGGAATAACAATATGGAAACCCTATAGGAAAACAAGCATGAATAAACTGGAAAGAGTACAGCAGAAATTTACTATGGGCATCCATGGATGTGAACATCTAAGTTATTATGAAAGACTAAAATACATGAACTTGTTTAGTGTCTCTTACAGATATTTAAGTGGAGAGTATATAGGGCATTTAGGGACAACTACCTCTGGGAATGTTTGGCGTTATCAAAAAGTACTAGAGAATAGTCAGATAACCTATGTAGAAGATTCTATAGGAATGAGAAGTGTACTAACTGGTTCTCTGACAGAGTAGCTGATGCTTGGAACAGACTACCAGATTACTTTAAAGCAAGTACTAGTTTAGATATTTTTAAGAACAGCCTGGACATTTATTATGGAAAGAAGTGTTTTGGCATATTGGCAAGCTAGAAGGGCTTTAATGCCCATGCTTGAAACATCTGTATGTATGTATGTATGTATCCATATGTCAGTTTATATACACAGGTGGGAGCAACTTAGGCTGGCATTTGGCTAGTTTTAAATAACATCACAGGTCAAAGATAATTAGTAACTTGGGGGTGATACACCATATAGTAGTTATCCTTCCTGTCATTGTTCAAGCTGCCAGAATATCTTCAAAATAAAAACTTATTCATCTGTTTCAGAAAAAAAATGATGTATCTTCCTACATGTATATGCAATGCTTTTTACTTGAGACAAGCTTCTTGCCAATTCAGGCAACGAATTTGTATAGATTAAAGTAACATGAGATGCTGTAAGACCCATGGAGCTCTGTGTAAAAACAAAGGTTTGTGTCCCTGTGCTACTTTTAGTTTACAGCCATAAATAGGGTTACTGCTGTTTTTATCAATATTAATACATTTACTTTAAAAATGTCTTGACAACAAAGAGTTTGAATTATTAACTTGATGGTACTCAAGATTGAAGATCATGAGATTTTGTACATAGTTTTTCACACACGCACACGCACACACACACACACACACACACACACACACACACACACACACACACACACACACACACACACACCAGTTAACCAGCAACAGTGAATTTTGCCTTGTTCATAAGACAGAATTATAAAATAGTTATATGATATTTTCTGTCATCTGTGACAGATGAAAAAAAGTGGAACTATTTAAAATTTCCTTGAAACTATGTGTATGTGTATGTATGTATATATGTATATATATATATATATATATATATATATATATATATATATATATATATATTAGGTTTTGATTGTTTGTGGTTATTTCACCCACTGGCCTTTGATGGCTTCTCATAATCACATTATTGATATATTGGTTCTGGTTTAACTAATCATTTCATTATTTGCATGGTTTTCATTTTTTGACTTGCTGTTTCCTGGGATTGTTATTTGAAGCTGCTAGATGAGACTTGACACATTTGTTTTATATAGTTATTAACCAGACCAACTTTGCCACTGATTATTTTATTTTCAGTGACTCAGTATAAATGTTTTTACTTTTAACCAAACATGATTAGTTGTTCATGTAGAATAGACACTTTCACATTGATAATTGTCATGTCTGTGGTACTGAATAATTTGAATCAAAAGATGTTTTTTTTTCCCCATAGGTAGTACCCTACTATCTGTAATATATATATATATATATATATATATATATATATATTATATATGAGTGTGTTTAATATGAAAGATGATAGTTTGCTGTTATTTTCTAAACACATTTCTTAATTACCTTCTACCTGTTTCTGAAAATCAGCACTTGATACATTATCATATATATTATTTTGTTTATAATTTTGAGTGTTATAAATCAGATGACCATATATTAATGCTTTAAGGTTTTTTCTCTCTGTGTTTTGATATGCATTGAATAAGCCATTTCTTGGTAAAACTTGTTTGGTTATTATTAGTAAAAGTTTGCATTTTACCTAAAACAGGGGCTAGTTTTGATTTATTTGATATAAATAAATGCAGTGAAAACATTTGTAATGCTTAATTATGAAATATTACAATGCCATTATATCCAGAAAACAATTCAGCAAAGGGAATGAAAGTGCAGTCATTTTGAGGTAGTTATATGTTTAGTTGAGACGAGCATATGAAATATGATGAGAGAAAATATGGGCAGTAAATTGTTGAATTTACATCATCATTAACAGAACAAGGATAGACATTCTATGGTGAAAGTGTAGACATAAAGGTGAAAGATAATTGAAATGTTAAAGCAAAAATAAAATAGGAATGCGAAGATATGGAAAGTTTTATATATATATATATATATATATATATATATATATATATATATATATATATGTGCAGTATTTACAGAAGATAGAAATCTCCAAGCAACTTATTTTATGTTAGATGGATTGCAGATTATTAAGGAGCTTTTATATAGAAACACACACACACACACACACACACACACACACACACACACACACACACACACACACCACACAGAGTGGCTATGCTTGTACTGAAATCCAAGATGTTATCTGTTGTATACACAGGAAGTGGGGTGGTATTTCATAGGGGGCAGATTACTGAAGGGTAGTAAGGACCATTCCCTAGATCATGAGACAGTTTCTTAGACAACTAATTTGGAGCATCCTGCTTAAGTTTCATATTAAACGTGCTTATGAGTGCTATTAGACAGATTACAGATTTCTGTTGAGTGGACAAGAGAAGCTAACACACATGAGTGGAGAAATATAGAAGCAGAAATCAGAAAGGGCATTCTGACATTATAAAGGAATCAAGGAATGTTCTGACTCAAAGAAAGAAGTTTGTTGTTATGATTAACTTAGAGAGACTGAAAGGAATGGCTTCTACATTGTCTTTAGATGCTTATATCTGTAAGCCGGGAAACCATTTGGTGTAACTTGTTGGCTATTTCTGAATACTAATTTGTTCTTTTAAACTGCTGTGAGGTGCAAACTGGAGCCTTGAAGCAAAACCAACAGTGAATGTGAAATGTGTTTCCTGCTTTTGTTTTCCTTCACTCCAAAGTACAAAGGTATAGGATTTTTTTTCTCTGTTGACGTTCTAAAATAAACATAATGCTAACTGTACAAATTAAAGCCAAAGATTAGTTTAATTGCATATACTAGTCTAGTTTCATTTAATTTGTATGTCTTTGATTATTTAAAGTATTTTATATGCATTTGTGTCCTTGTAAAGTACACTCATGCTTTACAACCATTTTCAGGACAGGCCTGGGGGAATGCCCCCCTCATAGTTTATGACATATGTATGTATGTGTGTGTGTCTGTATATATATATATATATATATATATATATATATATATATATATATATATATATATATAAAAGCAAGCAAACAGGTGTAGTCAAACAGAAATGCTACAATATCCTTAAAGCATGATATACTGGCACAATGTAACAGATTATAGCAAACTTGAAATAGCAAAATAATATGATGCATTATTGGAAATATTAAATGAAATTAAACAAGATGCAATAGTAGCAGTTGGTTATACATGGATTATTTGAAAGGGATATACTCTTAAAAACAGTTATGGTCAGTTATAACTGAGAAGTAATTTAACTGTGAAACAAGTTAGCTAAAGAAGAAGTGATATAGGGATTCTTTATGCTTATGGATAGGATGGGAACTAGTAAAGAGACTCAGTAGTAAAATAATGCACGCGCACGCACACACACACACACACACACACACACACACACACACACACACACACACACACACATATTTGTATTTCTGCTGTTAATGTATTGGCACCTGATATGAACCATCGATGTTCTTTTTTTAAGAAAGCTTAAACTCTGAAGTGGCCATAACTGTAGTACACAGGGATGGGTACTTAAATGCTAAAATGCAGCTTTCTCTTTCTGAATTTTCCTGTTATTGGGAAGTACTCAGGATAACAAAATACATTTCCATGTCACATTCCTCATCCTAAACCAATCACATTCATACAGCAGTTGTGCAGACTGGATGCATCTTGTGGAGCCTGTCCTGTGCATTGTGTTGTTTACATACCATAACAAACATGGAGAAACAGTGAAGACTGCACTTTCATGTTGCTTTGTTGCAGGCTTTCTGACTTGAATTGAAGTAAAGTTGCCCTTTCATTTGTTGAGGCATAAAATATCCATTCATGTAATGAATGTGGCAACATAAGAGTGGTTTAGGATTTAGAGTGACATCCTTTTTCAGTACTATAGAATTATTCTGTCCTTTAAATAGGATTTAAAATTGAAATCACGTAAGTGAACCACCTTTTTAAATGAAGGTAGTTTACAGCCTTGGAGGAGCTATAATAAGAGGAAATATTCTAAATTGTGCAGAAATATTCAAAATTGTGCAGAAATATTCAAAATTGTGCATCTGTAGGATTACTGAATGTATCATGCTATGTGGGCATGAATATTTCACTTTTTATGAGCTATATGTTCTGATTTTGTTTAAAACAATACTTAAATTGTGGTTAAAATTTTATAATAATATGTGATTGTCTCTAAGTTTACGACATAACATTTCAATGTCAGGATGTATTTTTTCTATTCAGTCTTTTGTACAGTAAACGTGAAAAAGTGACAAGGCTTTTAATTATTTTAGAATATTGATTGTACTGTCATCAGAGAAGATAATCACGTTTGGCTATATAAAATGTTGAATTTTAATTTGATACAACTACTTTTTATTCAAGATGGCTACAATTATTATATCTCCTCTTTGTAATTTCAGTTGGGCCTAAAATTAATGGAAGGCAAAAGGGAACTGATGCAGGATCTCAGAGAAACAAAATGCCTGGTTAGTAGTATTTTTATCTTTATAAATTATATAACTTCAGTGGTTGAAATGCACTGTGGAATACAGACTGAAAGATATACCTGTGTAATACCTTATTTGTGCTGTACTGCAGAGAATGTGAACATTCATTTTCTAAATGATTTCTTATTCGTAGTACTTGAAAATCAGATAAAACTACTATTAATCCAGCAATGCTTTAGAAAGCTGTTTTAATTTTTAATCAAAAATTCTAATCACCATGTTGGAAGTCTGTCAGTTTGAATTTGTTGCTTAGCATTAGAAGCCTTATGGATAAGCAGTAGAATACGGCTATCTGTCTTTTCATATTCTGCATTTCACGAATAATCCTTTTTTATATCATTCTCAAGTTTAAAGTCAAATTACATGCATTTCAGTGATTGAAATGTGGGCAAAACCTAAGTTCATTTATAGTATAAATAGTTTTATTTTATATTAGTAGAGATTTAAGGGCATATGGATGGAGCTGTATGTAAGATAAATATCCCATAGCTTATAAAGTTCATAAAATGTAATGGTTTCTGTGCTAAGGTACCTGTGATTCTTCCATAATCATTTTTAAATTCTACTGAGAATTCATACTTTTGAGAACAACTCTAGAAGTGAGGCAGTATGGTCAATAATGCATTGATCTATAAACCTTGTTACCTAGGTTGCTGTCTTATTCACTATAACATGCGTACTGTGTAAAACCATAGGACGTTTTTTTTTAATGTGTTTGTGCTCCTGTTTCATGACTAAAGTAGAAAAATGCAACACCCCCCTGCTTCAAGAACTGAAGAAGAAAAAAAGATTGATTGGTTGACTGATTGTCCTGCATTTCTGACATTCTGACAAAAATGAGTATGGAAAGAAGATACCAAATACAATTTATTTTTTTCTAATTTTAGCCTCAGTCATTTCATAGAGTGTACATCTCTTGTTTTCCCTTCCCTACCATATCAGAAAAAAAAAACTTGCTTTATCATTTTGAAAACTTTCTGTACTTACAGCATTTTCTATTTTATATCCTTTGAAAAATGAATGCTTGTATAACCTACTCCTGTCATTTATATAGCCAAATTGTATCCATTTGCTTGAATGCCATTTAGTCTGGGCTGACTAAAAGGCACTTTTATTGCAGTCTTTTGTTAATATTCTGGAACACCTAGTGGTAGAAAAATGCAAACTTCATTCAGAAAATATTGTACTTTGATCAGCACAAGACATAAACATTTCTGTTTCCACAGACAAACAGTGAATTAGATACGTTCCTCCTTTCCTGCCCAAGCTTCATTCCACTGCTTGAACTGCAGGTCCTTTCCAGTTAAGACATTATATTTGTCATCTTCTCAATGAGAGAAGACTTGACAGAATAAGCAGAGCAGTTTGTGTGTTTTGCGTGTTTTATATATGTGTGTGTGTTGTGTGTGTGTCTGTGTATATGGAAGCTCGAAATGCATAATCTTGAGACCAGAATCTCGAACTTCCATTCACTCAAAATTGTGAATGGGAGCCTTAGGTTTAAAAAAATAAAAAGTTAACTTAACTTATTGCAGGGGGGCCAGGTTCCCTGTACCCTAGCAGTTTAAATGTGAATGTTCCGTGACTGCACTATAGTGGAGGAATGGAAAATCTTCCCTTTTGCGCTTACATGTATAGCGCGGAATGGGAGATTTCCCTTTCCTTCACTGTAGTGCGATCTTGGAGTAGGTATATTTAAGTAGGGGGGGTGGGAGGTGCAGAGGGTCGAAGCCCCCTTTTGAAAACATTTGAAAGGTGTTCATTTTTTTTTTTGTCCCTTTCATATGTTCGAGTTTCTCTAAATTCAAGATTCTGGTTTTGAGTTTATGACTTTCGAGTTTAGAGATTTTGATCATATGAAGGGGAACCATATATATATATATATATATATATATATATATATATATATATATATAGTTATACAGATAGATATAGATCTAGACTTATGTATATAAGTGTGTGTGTGTGTGTGTGTGTGTGTGTGTGTGTGTGTGTGTGTGTGTGTGTGTGTGTGTGTGTGTGTGTGTGTGTGGATATCCACCCCCACACCCCTTCCTAATTAAATATACTACCTCCGAGATTGCACTACAGTGCAGAAAGTGCAAAGCTGGAAACACGCGTGCACACACACACACACACACACACACACACACACACACACACACACACACACACACACACATGTAGATGTACATTCACTGTTAGCCAGTTACATTGCACACACTACTCTGCATATCAAGTCACTCATCTTGAACTTTCATGCTGCTGTGCTACAGTGCTCAGCAGGGATCAAATTTAATATGCCCAACCTATGTATTGTACAACTTGGAAGAGAAAAGATGCTTGTTGAAAAGCTTAATGCTTGCAGTGAAGTGTAAGAACTGTCAGAGGTAGTGTAAAAGGCAGCAATACCAAAATAAGATACAGCATACATTCATGTCTGTGCTTATAAAGATAGGATGGAACATATACTGCAAAGGAATTACAAATAATTGTGTCTTCAGGACCTGGGAGTAAGCTGAGCTGAGGGAGAAATAACTTGTTGTCTGAGAAGTTTATGGGCTACTATGAATGCTGTGTTTAGTCAGGGAGATAGCCTTTATAACAAAGAAGGAGTAGAGGACTGAGGGAGTGTGCAGAGCTTTATGTAAGGCTTCTAATGTTCAATCTTGCCTCTCAGCTAACTGCAGCTAAGGAAACTAATGATGGTATGGTCAGTCAGGAAGTAGGCCTACTGCTTGAAAAGAGCATTGGAGGAAGGGAGAATTTAGAGTTAAAATGCAATAGACACATCATTCATTGACTTAGTTTACTGTATAGTGTATTTGAGTGATGTTTTCCCATTCATGCATAGGGTATAGTAAGTTTAATGTAACCTTCCTAAGTTGCACTGTATTTTCATTTAGTTTCCAGCAGGCATTTATCATGTGATGGCGGCGCAGTGGTGCAGCGGTTAACGTTGTCGCCGCACAGTCAGAGGTTCTCAGGTTTGCTTTTCAGCTGGGGTGCCTTCTGTGTGGAGTTTGCATGTTCTCCCTGCATTCGCGTGGGTTTCCCCCGGGTACACAGGTTTCCTCTCACATTCTAAAGACATGCATCTTGAGCATCTCTCCCAGGGCCTCCACTGAAAACAGGCTCTATGGAACCTAGTTGGACTTTCCCAGTCAACAAAATGTTAAATAAATGTGAGGTGTTTTGATTTTCTTTAATTGCTGCTTTGTGGACACAGTGGCTCACAGTAGATGTTATTTATAATGGGACATAGAAAATAATGTTTTAATCAGTATGCAGGCTGCAGTAGTTTGTTTTTTTTTTTCCCTATTTTGTGTATTTGATTGGTTGTTAGCTTACCCAAAACAGAGAAACACAATGCAGAATGGGATAGGCCTTGACAGGGTATTTCTTTTCAGTGTCCTGTTTTGACCTATGAGTCTGCATTTTTCTGTGACAGTGTGGCAGTCAGTGCTCATACAGACTAGATAGCAACAAAAGGCATTATGATTTGTGAATTAAATAATTGTACAACTCTAGCAGAAGGGACATTTACGCTGGTCATAAAAATGAATGTTATTTTACTGACTAGGAAAAAATATATATCACAATCCATTTCTTTGAACATTGTACTTATTTTTCCAGAGATTCTGGATATAGACAGATTGTTTTCTTCTTGTCCTGGATGTGATGGTCTGTCTGTCTACCTTCACTTCTGATGTGCACCCCACCTGATAAATTATTGATTTATGAACTAAATCATTATTCAGTTGCTTCTATAACTATGGTTTATGTTTGATCAGATAGGCAGATTTTAGGTTAGTGAATAAAACACCCACTACAATTCATAGCATAGAAAATTCTGGTTCCTTTTTCATGCCATCTCTGATTGAAGTAAGCAGACTCTTCATTTTACTTTCTGTCCTACACAGCTCTATTAGGTTTGGGTGCTGTATCATTGATTCATTCAGTCCTTGTAGGGACTTTATCATGCTTGAAAAAAAATTGATGTGTGGATCCCATCACATCTGTTCATCTGTAGTAGTAAGCATTAACACATTTACTGAATAAAAAAGTCCAAAGACTGTGGTTTCTTTTTTAACAATTTTGTGACGGATGCAGGAAGAGTTTCCTTTTCACTGAATGTCCTAGAATGATCTAGCAGTTTGAGCCTGTATGTTAGCATATCTACTGGTCTGAAACTCATTGAAAACTCAATGATATGTGAACTAAATCACAGTGTGCTTGCAACTTTACCTGTTGTTTAGACAGTTCCATTTTATTTCACAAACCATGAAAAAGTCCTCCTTTGTCTGTCCAGTCCATTAAGGATTGTTTTTTCTGCCCTGCTGCTTGACTGACTCAGACAACCTTTTCTTTCCGCTGCCTGTCCTAGACAAATGTATTGGCGGGTCTTTGATACTAGCGAAAAACAAAAAGACAGCTTGGAAACACCAAAGCAAATTCTCTCTCAGTTTAATTCTCTTTCAGTCATATTTGTTTTTAAAAAAATGTTTTAAGTAGCAATAATGTGGATGTGCCTTTAAGACACAAGATTTTAATTAGAAGTGCCATGTGACAAAAAGGGTGTGTATATATTGCTTGTGTTGAAGTTTGTTCAGTTTCTGATGAAGTCTTGCCACATATGCAAGACGAAAAGCGCTTCATTAAACTGAAAGAGAATTAAACTGAGAGAGAATTTGCTTTGGTGTTTCCAAGCTGTCTTTTTGTTTTTCCCTAGTCTGTCTTACTTTGGTTCGGGTCTTTGATACTGCTTGCCTAACTTCAGTCCTGGTTTGGACCTTGGCTGAAAGCTATTAGCATTTACTGTCAGACATGCAGTTTGATTTGATTTTATAAGTGAGAAAATTTTCAGCAGAGTCCAGTGCATTGAATATTGTGCTTTATTCTTTTTTCCCAACTATGTGATTGATGACAGACTCTTCATATCACTATCCAATTATTGATAGATCTGCCTCCTTTATATTGATAATGTTTTGTCCGTTGTATTGCACCTAAGGAACATAATTATTGAATTCAATCAGTGTTCATCCTAATAGACAGCATGTTTTGTTTGATTAAAGTGATATATAGCTGTAGTGAGTTTCCCCGCAGCAACTACGCTATTAAAGTATTTTATAATACTTAAAGGAAAACAACACATAAATTACTGCTAGCACCAGAGGCAGAGAGAGGGGTAAATCCCTGACTACAGCCTAAGCAACCTGAGTTTGGCTAGTGGTTCTGGTGCTCAACTGCACTGCATGGTAGATGGATGGGCTCATTCTTCAGAGAGGGGAAAGGAGCTGGCAGCCAAACTTCTGCTATTCTGCAAGAAGGGGTGGCAATGCAGACAGGTGGCCTTATCAAGCCCCTTAAAGATGATAACTTTCAAAGTGAAAAAGAAGAGTATTGTGGGCTACCATTGTGATGCAGATTGCACTTCTCATAGAATTGAGACGGGGTTAGCTATCCAAAATAATGTTATTGCATGGATGACAGCAAGATCACAAAGTACACACATGGCTGCCAGAATGATAGCCTCTCTCAGACAGCTACAACTAAGCTTCAGGTGGCATTACAGTCTGATCAAGGAAAGGCTGATGGATGCTAGGCACAGGAGCAAAAAATCATCACCACAAGAAAAAGAAGAAGAAAGAAAAAAAAAATAATAATTATCCTACAATAAGAACTACTAGTTCAGTTGTTCACCATGTAATATAATAAAGCTATATTAACACCTAAAATCAGCAGTACTCAAAAATACATGAATGACAAACAATAGAATGAAACCATGTATTTTGGTAAGTGCAGTGTTGTTAATACAAATAAAATAGCATTGTCATTCTGATGGCTGTACAAGTATCCATAGTAACCAACAGCAATGCTGCTCGTTTACTTTCTCTCATTGCCAGAATCAGGTGGATGATCATTTTCCTATCAGAAAAGAAACTATTTCTGCTTCACCTCTTACTAGTAGGGTTTTGTGCTGAGTCTTGTTCTCCTCCAAATTATGCAGTCAGTACTGCAGGTGGATTACTATTTTTGAATAATTTTTGTAATCAGGTATTAACTTCACATTTAAAAACAAAGTCATTCATCCCCATTATTATGTTATTACTGCTTTATGATATGCTCAGTACTTCTGCCTTAACTGATCCTCTCCAGTAACCTGTTCTTGAAAAACAAAATCCAATGAAGTCTAAGTCAAAGGAGTTTATCAAGAGTAAAGCTTGTTAAAGATGATACCATGGATCTCTGCACAGTGATTTTTTTTTTAATACCTCAGTTATGTGTTTTCATAGGTTCATAGGTTCACAACAGGTTACTAGGCTAATGGCTCTGGAGCTCTTACAAACCTAGCCATATTTATCCCGAGTTGCCCCATTTGTCAGTGGTTAGTTGAGTGAAGTTCAGAGAGGTAAGGGTCTACGGTAGTTAATACTGACTTCCTCTGTCCAGGAGGGACATAGGCACCACCCCAGGAGTGACTTTGTGATCATCCACCCATTGGTCTAGGTTGCGTTTGAAGAGGGGCAGGGAGGGGCTCTGTTTCACATGAATTTGAAGCTTGTTCCAGAGAAGTGGCAGTCTCTGGGAGCTGCATCTATTTCTCCAGCATGACCTGTTCATGTCGGAGGTTAGATTAAGATCCCTGGAGCAAGTGATCCTCCTGCAGTTTGATTTACGAATGTGTTACATTTCCATTGGGGCTGGGTCAGAGACTCCCTTGTAAGCGAGGCACAGGTCACCCCTTCACAATCTGCAGGACACAGAATACAGTGACATGACTTTGTCTTTCCATGTAAGACTTGTTTTGTGTACCCAGTAATTTCTTAGTTGGAAACCTCTATGGTCTCTTCAATTGTTGCAGGTGTCTAGTCAAGTACATGCAAAAGGGAACATTGTACTCCGTTATTCGTCTGATGAGGGCTGACTATAATGGAATTATACATCCTTAGATGTAGATACGATGCCTTTACTTATAAGATGTGCCACATAGAAGGATTTACTTACTACTATGGATATGTGGTAGTCAAAGTTCGGAATGCTATCAACACAAGTGCCCAGATCACGTACCACTGGGTCTACACTTAGAGGGATGCTGTCTATAATGTAATTAGCAGGGATGTCAGATTTCTCAAAGGGAATAATAATGAATTTTTCTGCATTTAGATTTAATCTGTGGCTTTGGTACCAATCATTTTTCTGCATTAATCATGTCCGCATTATATTAACATCATTGGGGGAACTCAGTGATTGCTCCCAATTTGCAATCATCAGCTAAGTTGGTCAGCCAGAGGCCATCCAAGTTTTCCTGGACTGCTAAGAAATAAATTCTGAGCAGTGAGGAGCCCAGCATAGTGCCCTGTGGTACATCACTGGTGACTGGTCTTTTGCTAGAGGTGAAGTCACCCACTTTGACAGTATGTGTACTGTTGATGAGCCAGTTGTCTATGCATGTGGTAATGTAGGGGTTAATTCCCAATTGAGAGAGCTTCTGTATAATACCTAAATGGGGGATTGTGTCATATGCCTTGGCTAGGTAAAGATAGGTCTAAGAGCTCAGTCATGTGCTTTTCACATAGTCCATTGACGTATGGCTCAAGTTATTCACCCCTACAACAACTATGACAGAGATATATGGGTACTTGTGGTTGAGTGACCTTATGTATCCTGGCACCTGACAGGCAGCTAACCATAACCCGCTCCTTATCTAGCCTGTTGAGGGGAACATCCATGTGTCTCACAATGGAGTCACCTATGACCAAAACATTAGATTTTGTGGCATTACGCCTTATGAGCTTATTTGTTGAGAAACTGGTGTGTGTATGTTGTTAGGTTTTGTGTTTTTATTTTTTTTTATTTTATTTTTGCATTGTTATCTGTGTAAGTGGTTTCCATTTGGGAGGCCTCAGATTTTTTTTTTGGTACGTTATTAGTGAGTACCTCAACATATGTGGGTTTATGTGTCGTGTCCTTATTTAGTGTGGAAAGTATGTGTGTGTGTGTGTGTGTGTGTGTGCGTGTGTGTGTGTGTGTGTGTGTGTGTGTGCTGACAACCTGTTTGGCATTCAATCTGTCCTTATGTGAAAGTGTTGCCTCCAGTTTCATAGTGTAACTACATCTCTCACATAAAGTATTTGCTTGTTTCAGGAGTAAATGGTTATCAGTATACATGAAAGAATTGTTAAATTGCCTTAGAATGCCCTATCAGGCTGGCCAGCGAGATAATAGGAAACTGCCTGTCCATAATAACAGGCTCTTACTGTATGTTTTATTAGGGAAAGGAATGGATTGATTTGACAGGACTGTACTGGTAGCACCAAGACTACAAGAGGGACCTATACTTTGTGTAGGCTAAGGTTGAACAATAAAGCAATGCTGCTCAGTGTGCAACTGAGTTGCTCCTAGAGCAACAGAAAAGCTCAGAAGGGTTTCACTGAAGCTGTTTAGGGAAAACTGAGCTTCTAGGCTTTTGTGTTTATGTAGTGTATAGGAGCTAGCAAGTTAGGCTGGTGCACGGCAAGAGCACTTGTTAGACCCAAAATCAGAAAAAAGGCCAGCACCAAGGAAGGTTCAAAAGTAGTTAAATAAAACTGAAACTAGACCGGTTTCAGCAGCAAGGCTTTCATCAGTAGTATAGTCAGCAAAAAGCACTTAGTCATCATCTTATATAATGTTCTTTAAGGCATCTATATGACATCACTTCCTGATAAATCAAAAATGCTAACAAGGCAAAAGTAATTGAAAAATACAATCAAGGCAAAAGTAATTGAAAAATACATAGTTCAGTAAACAAAAAAGTTTGCCTGAGTTGCATACATATCTCCAGATTATAATGAAAAAATCCAAAGAGACACAGTATACTGGTATATCAATGATAATAAACAAACTTAATAAAAAACATACAATAAAGGGTAAATGCCCAAAAATAAATCCGAAACAAAAGTCAGGTTATAAGAATTCTGGTGTTGAATACCAGCCACAGTATCCTAAAATGAGCTGAAATGCAAAAACCTAAGCAATGCAACCTGATAAGAAATAAGTACATATACGTAATGCAAGTGATGGTTAATTACAAATTATAATTTATCATTTAATCCAGGAGGGAAAAGCCCCCCAAGTTTAATGATCCATGCTTCATATATACGCAAAAAAAGACCAAGGTCTATTTTAAAAAAGACTGGGCCTAGCTCTATTACCTCTGGTGAGGATTCTTCGACTACTGATACTGAGACACCTAATATTGGTGATTCTCCAAATGCTAAAAGGGGTCGAAGGACTGAGGTCCCTTTAGGGGGAAAAAACACAGGGCAGGAAGGAAACACAGAGGTCAAAAACTTAGAAGAGCTCTTCATGTCGATAGTGAAGTAAATCATTCATGTACTAATGTTTTAAATATTTCAAGTCATATTTTGACTGATGATCAATATTCCCTTCTTAATAAAGGCCTTGGTTTCATACCTGTTTTTTCACTGATGAAAGTATTTTGGTTTCTGATACAATGGATTTTTGTAGGAAAATTAACTTGAAATTATTTTTTCAACAACAAGATCATACTGACAATGCTCAAAGATCATCTGATTTTAGATTTCACAAATCTACATTTAACCCTCCCATGGATAAACATGTTGCTGTTTTCCAGCAGGCGGTTATAAAAGATATACACTTCAATTTGGGTTCTGTTGACACTATAAAGCATAACATGTCTAGGAAGGAACAAATAGCACTCACACAACTCAGAAATAATATGGATATTGTTATTATTTCTGCCGAAAAAGGGGGTGCAGTGGTGGTGATGGATACTGAGTACTATGTGAATGAAGGTCTTTGACAACTTTCCAACCATCATCATTACATGAAGATGGAGATTGATCCTACTCCAGGTTTTGCCTTGGAAATTAATGAATTTTTGGAAAAGGCTGTAGAATCTGGAATTATCTCTGATAAAACCAAAACTCATTTGACGGTTAAGGATCCTACGAAACAACAACTTTATCTACTTCCTAAGATTCATAAGTCCATTGATCAGCCACCAGGCAGACCGATTGTATCTGGCATTGGGTCACTCACTGAACCCTTGTCTGTTTTTCTAACTGAAAAATTGAAACCACTGTTAACATGTGTTAGAGCAAGAATCAAGGACACGACTGAATTTTTGCAGATAGTCTCCGAGTCTCAATTGGACCCTGAATGGCTTATGTGTACCCTTGATGTATCCTCGCTTTATACCAGCATCCCTCATTGGGCGGGTATTAATGCCTTGGAATACTGGCTAAATAAAACCAATTTATACCCCCCCAGGGATGAACACCTTATTGTTGTGTATGGCTGAACACATTCTAACTAAAAATGTTTTTTATTTCCAACAAAACTGCTATTGGCAACTACAGGGTACGGCTATGGGTGCATCCTTTGCACCCATTTATGCTGATCTTTTTATGGGCTACATGGAAGATATGATTCTATATGACCCTTTGCACAACATATATCTACCTGAGATTGATATATGGAGAAGATACCTGGACGACTGTTGGCTTATATGGAAAGGAGGTGAGGAATACCTCCAGGAATTTATTCAACATTTGAATGGGAACATCTGGGGTATCAAATTCACTGTGGAATATAATAGGAGTGCAATCAGTTATTTGGATGTCAATTTAATTCGACAGGAGGATAACACTCTTAGAACGTCCGTACACAGAAAATTCTCACAATATAATACCCTTCTACATGCTGATAGTTTTCATCCGAAACATATTATTCGGAACATACCGAAATCACAGTTTGTGCAGATGAAAAGGATTTGTTCCTCAGTGGATGATCTTCAGAGTCATCAAATGGATCTAACCAAGAGATTTTTGTCCAGAGGTTATTCCACTCGTACTATTGAGTCAGCAGTCCAATTTAGTAATGCTAAATCCAGGGATTCTCTTCTCCAATACAATACTAAAACTCATAATGAGGAATCAGATGTATGTAGATTTGTCACCACTTATGGCAGGAATAGTGCCAATTTAGTAAATATTATTAATACTCATTGGAATATATTGAATTCTCATCCATTGTTGGAAGATTATCTCGGAGAACGATGTTATTTTTCCTATAGGAAAGGCAAAACTTTAGGGAATTTATTTTCACACTATAAAAAACCAGGGTCATGGATCACACTCCAACTCAAAGAACACTTACTGGAGATAAACTTTCAGGCATTTATCCATGTGGACATTGCAGTTTTGTAACTATATTTTCAAAACTACTTCTTTCACTAGTAGGAACACTGGACAAATATACGACATACAGTTTTTGGTAACTGCAGTTCAGACTGGATTATTTATCTTGCCACATGTACATGTCATGCATTTTATATTGGCCAAACGTCTAGACAGTTTCGTGTCAGGATCTCTGAACACCTTGGTGACATTAGAAACAGAAGATTAACTAATGCACTATATAGACATGTTATCAAACATCCCACTGCCAAATTTACATTCACCATCATTGATCATATCATAGGGAATCGATCTTTTAAAACAGGTTGGCATGATATCCTAAATACCAAAGAAAAAGGTGGATCATTAAACTTGGGGGGCTTTTCCCTCCTGGATTAAATGATAAATTATAATTTGTAATTAACCATCACTTGCATTACGTATATGTACTTATTTCTTATCAGGTTGCATTGCTTAGGTTTTTGCATTTCAGCTCATTTTAGGATACTGTGGCTGGTATTCAACACCAGAATTCTTATAACCTGACTTTTGTTTCGGGTTTATTTTTGGGCATTTACCCTTTATTGTATGTTTTTTATTAAGTTTGTTTATTATCATTGATATACCAGTATACTGTGTCTCTTTGGGATTTTTTCATTATAATCTGGAGATATGTATGCAACTCAGGCAAACTTTTTTGTTTACTGAACTATGTATTTTTCATTTACTTTTGCCTTGATTGTATTTTTCAATTACTTTTGCCTTGTTAGCATTTTTGATTTATCAGGAAGTGATGTCATATAGATGCCTTAAAGAACATTATATAAGATGATGACTAAGTGCTTTTTGCTGACTATACTACTGATGAAAGCCTTGCTGCTGAAACCGGTCTAGTTTCAGTTTTATTTAACTACTTTTGAACCTTCCTTGGTGCTGGCCTTTTTTCTGATTTTGTGTTTATACAAGGGCACTGTTAAGTACTAGTGCATGAAAAAACAGCACCATGCAAATGTGATGCTTAAATACGAGCAAAGAAAAACAAGTTTTAAGCTAACTATCAATCAGGAAAGTACACAATAAGCCATCCACCAGCAATCCTCAACTCAGACAGGTTAGCTCAGCACATGTCTCCTACAAGGGTGCCAAAAAAAGACCTCCTTAATATAGAAGAGCTGGTTTGGAGCCCAAGTGTAACAAGACCACACAAACTATCCACAACAACCCCACAACTATCAGATACAATGTAATACAGTGCAATTAATTATTTAAAGCAGCAGCAGACAATATAGTTTTTTTGACACTGCAAGTATAGTCACAGTATATAACAGAAGTGCAAACAAATACTTAGAGCCCTTTTGTGTGCTTCCCAGCTCAGATAGACCTACTGCCACTAGGTGAATAACCCCAGTCCTCTTAATGTAAAAGCACAGTCAATGAGTATCTGGAGAAAAATGCTACTGCAAGATTAAAAGACACAAAATGTTGCCACAATCTTAAAGATATGGATAAAGTAGTGTACTTTAATCAGCTTATGAAACAGTGATTATTCAATAAAAATCGTCACTCTGCATAAGTAAGTCAGTTGTACAGTATTTATAAAGGCACTAAAAATAACATAAGCTGATTAATAAGCCCTCCAGCCATTAAAACTATATGCAGAAATCTCAAGTGTTTACCCAACCAAAACAGAGCAAACTACCTTCCAGTGTACTAGATGGAAAATCCACTGACCTCTTGATGTACAAAACAAGTGCTTGCTACAATGTAAAAATACATTACTTTATCCAACAGATAGATAGATAATGAATTAATGAATTCAGAGCAAGTATAACAGTAGAACAGACAATGAGAGACAACATGCCCTTTTTCAATATAAGCACAAGGAAAGCCAAGTAAATAATTCTAGATATCGACAGCAGTGGTGAAAGGGAGGAGCTTATTAAGCTCAATTTATAGTAGGGGTGGGCAGCTTAGAATCAAGAGGTTTAAAAAATATATTAGCGAAGGGGAAACTAGCAGGGAACCACCAGCAGTGCTTTAGTTTATGCAGGGTTGAAATCCTTTCAGAAAAAGACAAATGCCCAGAAATTTACTGTGTACTCAAGTATCACTCAAACAGTTTAACCAATGAAAAACATGTGAAACATGCAGCCTAGCTAATTTAACTGGTTGTCTCTCACATAGAATAAAAATACCAGGCCAAGCAGATTTCTTAAAACAGAAAACAAAATGGAGTAGGTAAAACAGAGAGCAGCTTTATCACTCACAGACAAGAAAATATAGGTTTACTTTCCTCACCCAGCAGGGAATCACCAGCAGTGCTTTAGTTTATGCAGGCTTGAAATATTTTCAGGAAAAGACCTTGCTTAGCTTACAAGCTTAAAGAAAAACTTGTTTTTTATCTAAAATTCAAATGCTAGCCATGTAATAAGTACCCTTTAAGAAGAAAGAGATATATAAATTTGTAGATTCTTGGAAATGAAATTTTAAATAATTTCATTATGACAGCAAATTGGACATTATAACGTATAACTGGTATATCATACATACCAAATTAGAAATGCCTAATACCTGTCAATGTGACTGCCCAAAATATGACTCCTGATACAGACTACCCATTAATAAAATTCATCCAAAAACTGGAAGAAAAAGAATTTGTATCAGTTAGAGCTCTAAGATTATATTCACTCTTGCTAAGTGGGTAGCATTATCTCTTCACAGCAAGAGATTCTCCATTTCAGTTTTCGACTGGGGTGTCTTCCATGTGAAGTCTGCATGCCCACCATGTCTTTTGAGGGTTTTCTGCAAGTGTTCTGGTTTCCTTCCGCATTCCAAAGACATGCACTAGGTGGACTGGACAGACTCAATTGGCTGCAGGTGTGAGTTTGTGTTAATGCATTTGTGTGGTATGGAAGAACAGCTGCATCAAGGTTAGTCACTTGCCGATGTGAATATTGCTCTAGAATATGGTCACTGTTGATGTGATATCCTGACCCTATGTACAAAGTAGGGAAAAAAGGGTTGTTGATGGATGGACTGAAGGATGGATGGATTTAATTTTGCTAGCAAGCACATTGCTTTACAGATCTGATCTGAAAGTTGTGATAAAACTTGAGAGAAATGAAGTGTCTGTGAAAGGAGCTTACTGTAATGAGAAAAAAAAGGCAATCTTCACAGAAGTGATTTGTACAGATAAACTAAATGTACTTGTTGCTGCTAAATAAGGGGTGACTTAAGTGAATGATTTGTCTATTTGCATTTGTGACTGTAGAAAGGCTAAATACAGGAGAAGACTGAATACTGAACATCACTTTCCTCCTTTAAACTTCTGTTTTTGCAGGAGGCAAGCCTTCTTGCCCTTCATATGTATGGGGTACAAAACCCCGACCACACCCTCCCCTCTGAAATTATATATACTAATGCTGAGATCACAGTACCTCAAAGAAAATCTAATATTCAGTGAAATGGTAATATCAGACTTAATATATGTAACTCCTGATTTTTCTTGTTTCAGTGTCCACATTTAGGGACTCAGCAATCTGAATCCTGACATTTAATCTTATTACCATATCAAAACACATCCTGGGAAATTCTAACATTGCTGCAGCAAATGAAAACAAATATCCATATAAACAGCTCTCTGATTATCAATCTACCATGTATTCCTAAGATTTAATACAAGCTAAAGTAAGCCACCCCACACAAATACAGACACAAAGAGTTCAAGCAAACTAAAATACATACCTGACTATATTGCTAGAATGACTACATTTGTAGGCTGCATATTTTACAGAATTTTTCTTTTCTTGCAGACATTCCTGGTCAACAAATCCTAACCCCAAGATGTCCTAATAACCTATTCTTTCCATGCTGTCTTACCTGATATGTAAGCACTAAATGATTAAGTCTATGACCTACTTTTATTCTGTAGTCCTGGGCTTAACTGCTGAAGTCACATCTGCCTACTCTGTAATACAGCACTCATGGTCCTCACGTCAAACAACAGTGGCTTCCCTGCTTAGTGTTACTCTGTGTGTGTGTGTGTGTGTGTTTGTGTGTGTGTGTGTGTGTGTGTGTGTGTGTGTGTGTGTGTGTGTGTGTGTGTGTGTGTGCGTGTGTGTGTAGAAACAGATAGATAGATAGGTAGATATATAGATAGATAGATAGATAGATAGATAGATAGATAGATAGATAGATAGATAGATAATGTCTGTCTAGAAAAGGGAAATACCATATACAGGGAATCACTGCCAGCATACAGATACAAACCATATCAGCAGTTATTATGTATAGGGCACCACAAACACCTGTTAAAATCTTCTTCATACACGTCTACATATTCCTGCTTCTGCATTACAGAACTATATGTACAAGTGCCACATTCAGTGAAATTGAAATTCATCCAAATTGTCATCCATCTAAGCTGACCTAGTTTAAGATGAAATTTTCATTCAGCTAATGGACAGACACCCTGATAATACACACACACACACACACACACACACACACACACACACACACACACACACACACACACACACATATGGGATTCTTCAAACAGTCCCACTCATTTTGTCTAGAGCAAAGGAGGCGTCTTCATCAGACGCAAGCTGTTAGGAGTGAGATTAGCAGATGCCAATGGTAAATGAATGCAGTACCAGCATTGACTTATGAAGGCAGAAATATTTTGCAGCTTCATAAATGAATACCCATATTGCACTTGCGGTCATGTTAGAAGTGCTCATTGGGTGAGTGTGTGTGGTAGTTGCTATAACAAGCTGCTTGTCAAAAGTTTAGCAAGCAGTTTGCTGTAAAACATTTTTTTTGTCTTCTATTTTGGTGAGTCCTTCCTCACCTTTAGGTAAAGAGTAAGATGGCATTTTGAGGAACTTCACAAAAATGCCAGAAGACCCAGCTATGATTCTGGACAAAGGTAATAGAGGGGACAGAAATATGCCATGTTTCAATTATTTTGTGAGTTTTTAGTAGGTATACATAAGAAGCAGAGATGCGGGAGCATAGCCTCTGTTGGGTAAGTTTTTCCTTGTGGAAGCATGCATCTTGCCATGTCAGCAGTTTGAAAGCAGAAGATTTTTTTTTTTTTGAGCAAATGTGTTACAATGTGTGATGCAATGTTTGTTTTAGGTATATCCGTTAGAAATGTATATATATATATGTATCTATATATATATATATATATATATATATATATATATATAGAGAGAGAGAGAGAGAGAGATACATAAATTGTGTGTGTGTGTGTTTGTGTGTGTGTGTGTGTGTGTGTGTGTGTGTGTGTGTGTGTGTGTGTGTGTGTGTGTGTGTGTGTGTGTGTGTGTGCGCACGCGCGCACGTGTGTGTGCTAATTTTTCTCATTATGGGAAAGCTTTTACTAGTGTAAGTTGTTTTGTTTGCTTGATTACTGGGAAATGAATTCTGGAACTACTCCACTAAAATGTTTTATGACCCCCACCCCCACCCCCCCGCTTAACTCATCTTGCAGTGAAAATGTCCTAATGTATGTCTTCTAATTAAACAGGTCAGCCACACGGTTCTTCATCTGTTTCATTCTTTTGACATTTATCTAAAAGCTTTAAAGATAAGCCTAGATGCAAAAGGATGGAGCTCTGACTAAGACCTGAGCACCTGGGTTCACTTCGAAACCCTGGCACTGGAGGAACCAAGCAGAGAGGGAGAGGATTGAAAGGACATGGCCAACTTGCCTCTCAAAAGGGATAGGACTGAGTGTGGTCTGGAAGCACAGTGGAGGTGTGATTTCTTCAGTGGTGACCTGGTAACCTGGGAAACAACCTCCTGCTTTGCGAAAGAGAACTAGTGCAGCTAGCCCATTTCATACACTATCCTCTAGCCTGGTGTCTTTGAGTAATAGGACTGTTTTAAGGAAATCAAAAATCTAACTACCACTGGTAGCAGCCTTAATGATGCCACCTCTCAGCTGACTCTCTTCCTCATTAATGAAGGAATAAGTTGGTTAACTGGCTATAGACAAAGCTGATGATCAGCAGGCAGTTGGGCAAAAAGGGTTTTAAAAAGCCTTATAGAAAAGACATATGTGTTATTCCATGAATTCCAAACTGCAGCAACACAAAGTATATTTATAAATACTTCTGCCTATGCAAATGTCTACCTTTTAAATGATAGTAAAGTTAGATGTGCCAATGCCCTTTCAAATCTAAGCATCCAAATCCCAAACTATTGATTAAGCACTGAACAAAGTGAGATGATTCTTTGAAATGTCTTTCTTCCTTTCTTTGTCTTTATTTCTTTTTTACTTCTCACTAACACATCACTCCAGCTATTACTACTTGAAGGAGTATGCAAGTTTTGCATCATCATGCAGGTAAGTGATGCCTACATCACTTACCTGAAAGAGTGAAGAGATGGGGGAGTTGTTATAAATAACTCTGAAGAAAGATGAGAGGAAAGACACATCACCTCTTCATATCCCACAAAAAAATAAAAGCAGTAGAAAATTAAAAATTTTAGTAGCCTCAATAGTAAATAAAGAGTAATTGAATATGCTACTGTCCATATATAGAAAAGGTCAAACTTGGAATAATGTAAGCACATACAGGTAACTGTAGGTCAACCAGACTAACAGCAGGCACACATAAATTCATTGTTGTAAAGGTAATTTCTATCACTGTGGAGATTAAAGGGCAACATATTGACTTTTTAATTCAGTTACTGATGTACAATTGTAATAACTTGGAGAACAGCCAGAGAAAAGCTTTTTAATGTGTGAGTGCTAGTTTAGGGCCCTAGGCAAAGAACCTTGTGATAAATCTGACTCTGTATACAACTTAAAGTGTTATCAGAGAGTTGCCAAATAGTGCTTAAGACACTGAAGCATGGTTCAACATGGTTGAATGTCATTAGAAAACAGCAACACAAGTTACAAAGAATGCATGTCTAGGGAAACAAAAAAAATCTAATCATTCAGATAATATGAAAGGTGTCATGTTAACCCTCCAAAACTAATAAAAGTGTGGCAAGTTGGAGAGAAAGACATTTTTTGAGCTGTACAGGAATCTGAATTTTTCCCCAGAAATGAGCCATCGCTCTCAACTTAAAATAATGTTTAGCAAATTGCACATATCAGACATTTATCGGATTCAGATTGTAAAACGTTAGCCAGAGTTTGAGTATAAAACTTCTCCATTATTTAAATAATGACATATTCCAGGCTTTAAATATATGTTCTTGTGAAGTTAAGAAGACAATACAGCTGTGTAATAGACACTAATATATTGCTAGGCAATGACAAATGTGCCTTTATGCAAAATCTTTAAAACATAATATTGTGGGGGGGTGGTGTCTAATATTTCAGTGTGAAACTGACACAAAGTATTTGAAATGCACAATAAATTAGAATACAATGCACAGCTATAAACAATACATTGCAGTCGCCCAGAAGCCTTATTGAACATATCAGGCATGTTACTTTCCAGTGAATAGTGTAATATTCAGTTAGCAAACTGTGAGCCAAAGTAACAAATTGATCAGCAGAACTTCATCTCAATGCCAGTAGCTTAATAAATAAAGAATGATCTGCTACTCTATAATTGCTGTGACGGTCCACTAACAAGAGTCACTTTTCCTTATTTTTCTAGTTTTCCCATCATGTGAGTGCTCAGCAGCATGCAGCGCCAAATGATCAATGATCAGGCTACTCAAAAAAAAAAAAAGAAGGAAAGAGTTCATATATTGTAGTAGAAACTTCCTTGAAGAAAAGGGAGTTATGGTGTTGATTTACTTTCTCCTTTCCTATGAATTTGATCCATCGAGTCTCACACTTGGGATCAAACCTGGCCATTAGATTCTGAATCCCACCATAACTCCTTCCCCTTCCAGGCATTATTGTTATAAAATTAAACCGAATGACTCAGAGAATGGCATGACACGGGATTGTGGAAAGCATTCAGTTCCGTTGATCATGTTAACAATATGCTACACTGGGAAATACATCGCAAAAAACAATGAACATATGCAGAAGTATCTGCCACGATATGTATAATTTGACAATTCTATACTAAGAATGTTAAAAGTGGAGGGTGAGGAATCCACTACTCCAAGAATGCAGCCCACTCTCTAGGAGTGGGTAAAAACAGAAAGGAAGAACACTCTTCAAATATATGGTGCCTGGTGACCAGATCATTTAGGACTTTATACAAAAAAATGTTAGGAAATTAAAACCTATTTTACATCACATATTCACTTCAAGTATAAGATTCCTGTTGCAGCAATGAGAAGGAGATACACACACCACATAGTGTATTATGATTGTGTATGAGAAGTATTAGAGCATCGAAACGTGTTAAGGAAATCGATATCTAAACAGGATCTGAAGAATAAATGTGTGATGAGAGACGAACTAGGGGAAACATCTCACAATGGATAGCAGCATGAACGGTAAGAGACACAGGTCTGGAGGGGACTGCAGTTTATTTCTATCAAGAAGTTGTATGTTTTTGTTTTCCTTTATTCTTATTTCTTTCGCAGTTCAGCTGCAGAACATTGCCTAGTTTCAAGCACTGAAAAGCTTGATAGAATCTAATTGAGAGATACTATTACAATGCCAAATGTGTACATGCCACTCTGTGTGTGGTCATCTTAATTACATTTTGAGCAAGTAACTTTGCCATTAAAATTTCTTCCTCACAGTTCCAGGAGTAGGGTTCAATCCTTATTATTCACTGTCTTTTTTAAAATTTCAGTGCTCCCTCCCATTTTGTGCTAGTGTTCTGCAAGTACTCTAGCCTCACAAAACATGCTGTTTAACTACTTTCTTAAAGTATCAAACATTCATCCCGTTTAATCTTTCCCTTCTGGTGTGGACTGCGGCTGAAAAGGGTCTGACCTATTCATTTACTTGGCTAACAAATTCATATATTAATTAATTTGAATATTACAAAATTGGTGATTATGATTTAGAGATGAAAATATCAAATGTCTTTAAGACATGGATCTGCTTCAAGCAACTTTTTTTCAGAATAAAGAATATGCTTACACAAAGCATGTTTACAGTAAATGACTCCAAAGTTATTAACATATGTACCTCAGGTCTGCTGTGCTAAAGCAAAAATTAGGGGTGATGATATTAATCAGTTGTCAATCAAACATTTTATTACTGCCAAGAAGCCTATTTTACCTTTTATCTTTAAAAGAAACATGTTTATTGACCTATGAAAGAGTCTTCTGGCTGTCTTTAAAGTAATTACATTCTCTAGTAGATAAGCTGAGGTCATATTGCAGAGGAAATGCTTTCTTCTCAAATCATGAAAGTCAAATAATTAAGAGGCAGCAGCTACAATGTCAATACTGGCATATTGAATTATAAAGAGATGACATTGTGGTCAATACACAACTATTTGACATCTGAAACATTACCATACGCAGCATTAGCTTTGTGGAAAAACAACAAGAAAGAAAAACAATGACAGTCTTCTTCAAAAAACACATGTGCACATCAATACACATAAATAAATGAAAGTTCATCCAGACCACACTTTATAAAGCATCCTTCAATTGATTATCCAGGATTAGAAGTAATAGATGTTGTTTTATGTTTTACAATAATGGTATACAGTTTTAAATCACAACTCGCTTCAGTTATATATCTTTAATGTATTTCTCAGCAAAATGAAAGAATAAATGAGCAGATTATATCCATGGATGTCCTAGAGTCATCTTGCTAGAGCTTCAAATAATCATTTGTGTGAACAGTGTTTAGCATTTTAATGGTCAAAGATTAACGAAAATTCATATGTTTAATAAAATAACTTTAAATAAATTAAATTAATTTTGAAGACGA
The DNA here is from genome assembly GCF_019279795.1 of Protopterus annectens. NCBI lineage: Eukaryota > Metazoa > Chordata > Ceratodontiformes > Protopteridae > Protopterus > Protopterus annectens. Next base: position 1,941,313,662 of record NC_056728.1, read on the forward strand.
GATGTAGATTTCATTGCGGACATAACAGTATTTATAGTGTTATGTCAACCCTGTTATTAAGGAAAAAAGTTTAAACAGATGAAAAGGCCAGAGGATAGATTCAGAAAATACTAAGCTAAGCTCAAGGGTTATCTACTAATAAGCATATTTCACTAGTGAGATAATGATGGTTCATACAAGCATTGTGCACCACATTTAATCAGCTTATTTATCTCAGCTCATTCTTTATACTGAGATCCTTGTATTAAGTTCAACAACATGTAGCCACAGGGCAGGCAGCCCTATAGCACTGCAAACCATGCTGAAAATATTAGCATTCTTCTTCACTTGAGGGGATGCAGTATGCAAACAATAATGCCCACCATGGTGTGTGCTACTGGGTAAATAACGCACGCCCAGGGGTTTACAGAGGCCTGATG